>NC_091384.1:191164-246164 GCF_038502225.1 Cherax quadricarinatus | reverse complement strand
CAGCAGTAACACAGTAGTGACCACCACTGTAGCAGCAGTAACACAGTAGTGACCACCACTGTAGCAGCAGTAACAGTAGTGACCACCACTGTAGCAGCAGTAACAGTAGTGAGCACCACTGTAGCAGCAGTAACAGTAGTGACCACCACTGTAGCAGCAGTAACAGTAGTGAGCACCACTGTAGCAGCAGTAACAGTAGTGAGCACCACTGTAGCAGCAGTAACAGTAGTGAGCACCACTGTAGCAGCAGTAACAGTAGTGAGCACCACTGTAGCAGCAGTAACACAGTAGTGAGCACCACTGTAGCAGCAGTAACAGTAGTGACCACCACTGTAGCAGCAGTAACACAGTAGTGACCACCACTGTAGCAGCAGTAACAGTAGTGAGCACCACTGTAGCAGCAGTAACAC
The DNA here is from genome assembly GCF_038502225.1 of Cherax quadricarinatus. Taxonomy (NCBI): domain Eukaryota; kingdom Metazoa; phylum Arthropoda; class Malacostraca; order Decapoda; family Parastacidae; genus Cherax; species Cherax quadricarinatus. The sequence goes on along the minus strand of NC_091384.1, from coordinate 245,754 downwards.
AGTAGTGACCACCACTGTAGCAGCAGTAACACAGTAGTGAGCACCACTGTAGCAGCAGTAACACAGTAGTGACCACCACTGTAGCAGCAGTAACAGTAGTGACCACCACTGTAGCAGCAGTAACAGTAGTGAGCACCACTGTAGCAGCAGTAACAGTAGTGAGCACCACTGTAGCAGCAGTAACAGTAGTGAGCACCACTGTAGCAGCAGTAACAGTAGTGAGCACCACTGTAGCAGCAGTAACAGTAGTGAGCACCACTGTAGCAGCAGTAACAGTAGTGAGCACCACTGTAGCAGCAGTAACACAGTAGTGAGCACCACTGTAGCAGCAGTAACACAGTAGTGAGCACCACTGTAGCAGCAGTAACAGTAGTGAGCACCACTGTAGCAGCAGTAACAGTAGTGAGCACCACTGTAGCAGCAGTAACAGTAGTGAGCACCACTGTAGCAGCAGTAACAGTAGTGAGCACCACTGTAGCAGCAGTAACAGTAGTGAGCACCACTGTAGCAGCAGTAACACAGTAGTGAGCACCACTGTAGCAGCAGTAACACAGTAGTGAGCACCACTGTAGCAGCAGTAACACAGTAGTGAGCACCACTGTAGCAGCAGTAACAGTAGTGAGCACCACTGTAGCAGCAGTAACAGTAGTGAGCACCACTGTAGCAGCAGTAACAGTAGTGAGCACCACTGTAGCAGCAGTAACAGTAGTGAGCACCACTGTAGCAGCAGTAACAGTAGTGAGCACCACTGTAGCAGCAGTAACAGTAGTGAGCACCACTGTAGCAGCAGTAACAGTAGTGAGCACCACTGTAGCAGCAGTAACAGTAGTGAGCACCACTGTAGCAGCAGTAACAGTAGTGAGCACCACTGTAGCAGCAGTAACAGTAGTGAGCACCACTGTAGCAGCAGTAACAGTAGTGAGCACCACTGTAGCAGCAGTAACAGTAGTGAGCACCACTGTAGCAGCAGTAACAGTAGTGAGCACCACTGTAGCAGCAGTAACAGTAGTGAGCACCACTGTAGCAGCAGTAACACAGTAGTGAGCACCACTGTAGCAGCACAGTAGTGAGCACCACTGTAGCAGCAGTAACAGTAGTGAGCACCACTGTAGCAGCAGTAACAGTAGTGAGCACCACTGTAGCAGCAGTAACAGTAGTGAGCACCACTGTAGCAGCAGTAACACAGTAGTGAGCACCACTGTAGCAGCAGTAACAGTAGTGAGCACCACTGTAGCAGCAGTAACAGTAGTGAGCACCACTGTAGCAGCAGTAACAGTAGTGAGCACCACTGTAGCAGCACTAACAGTAGTGAGCACCACTGTAGCAGCAGTAACAGTAGTGAGCACCACTGTAGCAGCAGTAACACAGTAGTGAGCACCACTGTAGCAGCAGTAACACAGTAGTGAGCACCACTGTAGCAGCAGTAACAGTAGTGAGCACCACTGTAGCAGCAGTAACAGTAGTGAGCACCACTGTAGCAGCAGTAACACAGTAGTGAGCACCACTGTAGCAGCAGTAACAGTAGTGAGCACCACTGTAGCAGCAGTAACAGTAGTGAGCACCACTGTAGCAGCAGTAACAGTAGTGAGCACCACTGTAGCAGCAGTAACAGTAGTGAGCACCACTGTAGCAGCAGTAACAGTAGTGAGCACCACTGTAGCAGCAGTAACACAGTAGTGAGCACCACTGTAGCAGCAGTAACAGTAGTGAGCACCACTGTAGCAGCAGTAACAGTAGTGAGCACCACTGTAGCAGCAGTAACAGTAGTGAGCACCACTGTAGCAGCTGGTGACCTCTGCAACAGTGTCAATTAGCCACAAAGTCGTAACTGTGCAAAGGTTTACAAACCTCTGGAGAGATTTAAAGTTGTTTATATTAAGCCACCATTATACTACCACTTTCCTGGTCTACATGACCTTCTAAATAAAGGTCAGACGAGCTTCTCAATAAAGGTCAGACGAGCTTCTCAATAAAGGTCAGACGAGCTTCTAAATGAAGGTCAGACGAGCTTCTAAATGAAGGTCAGACGAGCTTCTCAATAAAGGTCAGACGAGCTTCTAAATGAAGGTCAGACGAGCTTCTCAATAAAGGTCAGACGAGCTTCTCAATAAAGGTCAGACGAGCTTCTCAATGAAGGTCAGACGAGCTTCTCAATAAAGGTCAGACGAGCTTCTCAATAAAGGTCAGACGAGCTTCTCAATAAAGGTCAGACGAGCTTCTCAATAAAGGTCAGACGAGCTTCTCAATAAAGGTCAGACGAGCTTCTCAATAAAGGTCAGATGAGCTTCTAAATGAAGGTCAGACGAGCTTCTCAATAAAGGTCAGACGAGCTTCTCAATGAAGGTCAGACGAGCTTCTCAATAAAGGTCAGACGAGCTTCTCAATAAAGGTCAGACGAGCTTCTCAATAAAGGTCAGACGAGCTTCTCAATAAAGGTCAGACGAGCTTCTCAATAAAGGTCAGACGAGCTTCTCAATAAAGGTCAGACGAGCTTCTCAATAAAGGTCAGACGAGCTTCTCAATAAAGGTCAGACGAGCTTCTCAATAAAGGTCAGACGAGCTTCTCAATAAAGGTCAGACGAGCTTCTCAATAAAGGTCAGACGAGCTTCTCAATAAAGGTCAGACGAGCTTCTAAAAGGTCAGACGAGCTTCTCAATAAAGGTCAGACGAGCTTCTCAATAAAGGTCAGACGAGCTTCTCAATAAAGGTCAGACGAGCTTCTCAATAAAGGTCAGATGAGCTTCTAAATGAAGGTCAGACGAGCTTCTCAATAAAGGTCAGACGAGCTTCTCAATGAAGGTCAGACGAGCTTCTCAATAAAGGTCAGACGAGCTTCTCAATAAAGGTCAGACGAGCTTCTCAATAAAGGTCAGACGAGCTTCTCAATAAAGGTCAGACGAGCTTCTCAATAAAGGTCAGACGAGCTTCTCAATAAAGGTCAGACGAGCTTCTCAAAGGTCAGACGAGCTTCTCAATAAAGGTCAGACGAGCTTCTAAATGAAGGTCAGACGAGCTTCTCAATAAAGGTCAGACGAGCTTCTAAATGAAGGTCAGACGAGCTTCTCAATAAAGGTCAGACGAGCTTCTAAATAAAGGTCAGACGAGCTTCTCAATAAAGGTCAGACGAGCTTCTAAATGAAGGTCAGACGAGGTTCTAAATGAAGGTCAGACGAGGTTCTAAATGAAGGTCAGACGAGCTTCTAAATGAAGGTCAGACGAGCTTCTAAATGAAGGTCAGACGAGCTTCTAAATGAAGGTCAGACGAGCTTCTAAATGAAGGTCAGACGAGGTTTTAAATGAAGGTCAGACGAGCTTCTAAATGAAGGTCAGACGAGCTTCTAAATGAAGGTCAGACGAGCTTCTAAATGAAGGTCAGACGAGCTTCTAAATGAAGGTCAGACGAGCTTCTAAATGAAGGTCAGACGAGCTTCTAAATGAAGGTCAGACGAGCTTCTCAATAAAGGTCAGACGAGCTTCTCAATAAAGGTCAGACGAGCTTCTCAATAAAGGTCAGACGAGCTTCTAAATGAAGGTCAGACGAGCTTCTAAATGAAGGTCAGACGAGCTTCTCAATAAAGGTCAGACGAGCTTCTAAATGAAGGTCAGACGAGCTTCTCAATGAAGGTCAGACGAGCTTCTAAATGAAGGTCAGACGAGCTTCTCAAAGGTCAGACGAGCTTAATGAAGGTCAGACGAGCTTCTAAATAAAGGTCAGACGAGCTTCTAAAAAGGTCAGACGAACTTCTAAATGAAGGTAAGACGAGCTTCTCAATGAAGGTCAGACGAGCTTCTCAATGAAGGTCAGACGAGCTTCTAAATGAAGGTCAGACGAGCTTCTAAATGAAGGTCAGACGAGCTTCTAAATGAAGGTCAGACGAGCTTCTAAATGAAGGTCAGACGAGCTTCTAAATGAAGGTCAGACGAGCTTCTAAATGAAGGTCAGACGAGCTTCTAAATGAAGGTCAGACGAGCTTCTCAAAGGTCAGACGAGCTTCTAAATGAAGGTCAGACGAGCTTCTAAATGAAGGTAAGACGAGCTTCTAAATGAAGGTCAGACGAGCTTCTAAATGAAGGTAAGACGAGCTTCTAAATGAAGGTCAGACGAGCTTCTAAATGAAGGTCAGACGAGCTTCTAAATGAAGGTCAGACGAGCTTCTAAATGAAGGTCAGACGAGCTTCTAAATGAAGGTCAGACGAGCTTCTAAATGAAGGTCAGACGAGCTTCTAAATGAAGGTCAGACGAGCTTCTAAATGAAGGTCAGACGAGCTTCTAAATGAAGGTCGGACGAGCTTCTCAATAAAGGTCAGACGAGCTTCTCAATAAAGGTCAGACGAGCTCCTCAATAAAGGTCAGACGAGCTTCTCAATAAAGGTCAGACGAGCTTCTCAATAAAGGTCAGACGAGCTTCTCAATAAAGGTCAGACGAGCTCCTCAATAAAGGTCAGACGAGCTTCTCAATAAAGGTCAGACGAGCTCCTCAATAAAGGTCAGACGAGCTTCTCAATAAAGGTCATACGAGCTTCTCAATAAAGGTCAGACGAGCTCCTCAATAAAGGTCAGACGAGCATGTCAATAAAGGTCAGACGAGGTTCAATACAGTGTTCAAGACTGAAATACCCAGATGTTTCACATATTTAATTCATCTTGTCTGTACTGTATACCACACACACACCTCGCAGGTGCACACACCTGTGATGCAGCAGTTGTTGTAGTGTTGCTTTAAGCCTCTGGTGAGCCAGGCCTCAAATCTAGCCGCCTAATTTTCAGCCTACCTGAAGGCATTCCAATAGGCCTACTCCACAACCCTCTGTGTTTACCTTCCTGTTCATCGTCAGACTGATGGCAAACCCTTGTATTTTATACTTATATTCACAAGCCAGCAGGACAGGCTGAGTTCCCACTCAAAATACCAGCTAGCAGAAGTAGCCAGCAGGACAGGCTGAGTTCCCACTCAAAATACCAGCTAGCAGAAGTAGCCAGCAGGACAGGCTGAGTTCCCACTCAAAATACCAGCTAGCAGAAGTAGCCAGCAGGACAGGCTGAGTTCCCACTCAAAATACCAGCTAGCAGAAGTAGCCAGCAGGACAGGCTGAGTTCCCACTCAAAATACCAGCTAGCAGAAGTAGCCAGCAGGACAGGCTGAGTTCCCACTTAAAATACCAGCTAGCAGAAGTGGCCAGCAGGACAGGCTGAGTTCCCACTCAAAATACCAGCTAGCAGAAGTAGCCAGCAGGACAGGCTGAGTTCCCACTCAAAATACCAGCTAGCAGAAGTAGCCAGCAGGACAGGCTGAGTTCCCACTTAAAATACCAGCTAGCAGAAGTGGCCAGCAGGACAGGCTGAGTTCCCACTCAAAATACCAGCTAGCAGAAGTGGCCAGCAGGACAGGCTGGGTTCCCTCTCAAAATACCAGCTAGCAGAAGTAGCCAGCAGGACAGGCTGAGTTCCCTCTCAAAATACCAGCTAGCAGAAGTGGCCAGCAGGACAGGCTGAGTTCCCTCTCAAAATACCAGCTAGCAGTAGTGGCCAGCAGGACAGGCTGGGTTCCCTCTCAAAATACCAGCTAGCAGGACAGGCTGTTCCCTCTCAAAATACCAGCTAGCAGTAGTGGCCAGCAGGACAGGCTGGGTTCCCTCTCAAAATACCAGCTAGCAGAAGTAGCCAGCAGGACAGGCTGAGTTCCCTCTCAAAATACCAGCTAGCAGAAGTGGCCAGCAGGACAGGCTGGGTTCCCTCTCAAAATACCAGCTAGCAGTAGTGGCCAGCAGGACAGGCTGGGTTCCCTCTCAAAATACCAGCTAGCAGAAGTAGCCAGCAGGACAGGCTGAGTTCCCTCTCAAAATACCAGCTAGCAGAAGTGGCCAGCAGGACAGGCTGGGTTCCCTCTCAAAATACCAGCTAGCAGAAGTAGCCAGCAGGACAGGCTGAGTTCCCACTCAAAATACCAGCTAGCAGAAGTAGCCAGCAGGACAGGCTGAGTTCCCACTCAAAATACCAGCTAGCAGAAGTAGCCAGCAGGACAGGCTGAGTTCCCACTCAAAATACCAGCTAGCAGAAGTAGCCAGCAGGACAGGCTGAGTTCCCACTCAAAATACCAGCTAGCAGAAGTAGCCAGCAGGACAGGCTGAGTTCCCCCTCAAAATACCAGCTAGCAGAAGTAGCCAGCAGGACAGGCTGAGTTCCCACTCAAAATACCAGCTAGCAGAAGTAGCCAGCAGGACAGGCTGAGTTCCCACTCAAAATACCAGCTAGCAGAAGTGGCCAGCAGGACAGGCTGAGTTCCCACTCAAAATACCAGCTAGCAGAAGTAGCCAGCAGGACAGGCTGAGTTCCCTCTCAAAATACCAGCTAGCAGAAGTAGCCAGCAGGACAGGCTGAGTTCCCACTCAAAATACCAGCTAGCAGAAGTAGCCAGCAGGACAGGCTGAGTTCCCACTCAAAATACCAGCTAGCAGAAGTAGCCAGCAGGACAGGCTGTGTTCCCTCTCAAAATACCAGCTAGCAGAAGTAGCTAGCAGGACAGGCTGTGTTCCCTCTCAAAATACCAGCTAGCAGTAGTAGCTAGCAGGACAGGCTGTTCCCTCTCAAAATACCAGCTAGCAGAAGTAGCTAGCAGGACAGGCTGTGTTCCCTCTCAAAATACCAGCTAGCAGTAGTAGCTAGCAGGACAGGCTGTTCCCTCTCAAAATACCAGCTAGCAGAAGTGGCCAGCAGGACAGGCTGTGTTCCCTCTCAAAACACCAGCTAGCAGGACAGGCTGGGTTCCCTCTCAAAATACCAGCTAGCAGTAGTAGCTAGCAGGACAGGCTGTTCCCTCTCAAAATACCAGCTAGCAGAAGTGGCCAGCAGGACAGGCTGTGTTCCCTCTCAAAATACCAGCTAGCAGGACAGGCTGGGTTCCCTCTGAAAATACCAGCTAGCAGTAGTAGCTAGCAGGACAGGCTGTTCCCTCTCAAAATACCAGCTAGCAGAAGTAGCCAGCAGGACAGGCTGAGTTCCCACTCAAAATACCAGCTAGCAGAAGTAGCCAGCAGGACAGGCTGAGTTCCCACTCAAAATACCAGCTAGCAGAAGTAGCTAGCAGGACAGGCTGTGTTCCCTCTCAAAATACCAGCTAGCAGTAGTAGCTAGCAGGACAGGCTGTTCCCTCTCAAAATACCAGCTAGCAGAAGTGGCCAGCAGGACAGGCTGTGTTCCCTCTCAAAATACCAGCTAGCAGGACAGGCTGGGTTCCCTCTCAAAATACCAGCTAGCAGTAGTAGCTAGCAGGACAGGCTGTTCCCTCTCAAAATACCAGCTAGCAGTAGTAGCTAGCAGGACAGGCTGTTCCCTCTCAAAATACCAGCTAGCAGAAGTAGCCAGCAGGACAGGCTGGGTTCCCTCTCAAAATACCAGCTAGCAGAAGTAGCCAGCAGGACAGGCTGGGTTCCCTCTCAAAATACCAGCTAGCAGAAGTAGCCAGCAGGACAGGCTGGGTTCCCACTCAAAATACCAGCTAGCAGAAGTGGCCAGCAGGACAGGCTGGGTTCCCACTCAAAATACCAGCTAGCAGAAGTGGCCAGCAGGACAGGCTGGGTTCCCACTCAAAATACCAGCTAGCAGAAGTAGCCAGCAGGACAGGCTGGGTTCCCTCTCAAAATACCAGCTAGCAGAAGTGGCCAGCAGGACAGGCTGGGTTCCCTCTCAAAATACCAGCTAGCAGAAGTGGCCAGCAGGACAGGCTGAGTTCCCACTCAAAATACCAGCTAGCAGGACAGGCTGTTCCCTCTCAAAATACCAGCTGGTTCCCTCTCAAAATACCAGCTAGCAGAAGTAGCCAGCAGGACAGGCTGGGTTCCCTCTCAAAATACCAGCTAGCAGAAGTGGCCAGCAGGACAGGCTGGGTTCCCTCTCAAAATACCAGCTAGCAGAAGTGGCCAGCAGGACAGGCTGGGTTCCCTCTCAAAATACCAGCTAGCAGTAGTGGCCAGCAGGACAGGCTGGGTTCCCTCTCAAAATACCAGCTAGCAGGACAGGCTGTTCCCTCTCAAAATACCAGCTAGCAGTAGTGGCCAGCAGGACAGGCTGGGTTCCCTCTCAAAATACCAGCTAGCAGGACAGGCTGTTCCCTCTCAAAATACCAGCTAGCAGGACAGGCTGGGTTCCCTCTCAAAATACCAGCTAGCAGGACAGGCTGGGTTCCCTCTCAAAATACCAGCTAGCAGGACAGGCTGGGTTCCCTCTCAAAATACCAGCTAGCAGTAGTAGTCTCGTGTATCAGTAATGAGGGTAATTACTATTAATTCCGGGTTGTACACACAGCTTCATTCTTACCAACTGTGGCAGTAATTTACATCATGTTGCAGTAGTTACTCTGAACCGGTTCCTTGAATGTTGCAGTAGTTACTCTGAACCGGTTCCTTGAATGTTGCAGTAGTTACTCTGAACCGGTTCCTTGAATGTTGCAGTAGTTACTCTGAACCGGTTCCTTGAATGTTGCAGTAGTTACTCTGAACCGGTTCCTTGAATGTTGCAGTAGTTACTCTGAACCGGTTCCTTGAATGTTGCAGTAGTTACTCTGAACCGGTTCCTTGAATGTTGCAGTAGTTACTCTGAACCGGTTCCTTGAATGTTGCAGTAGTTACTCTGAACCGGTTCCTTGAATGTTGCAGTAGTTACTCTGAACCGGTTCCTTGAATGTTGCAGTAGTTACTCTGAACCGGTTCCTTGAATGTTGCAGTAGTTACTCTGAACCGGTTCCTTGAATGTTGCAGTAGTTACTCTGAACCGGTTCCTTGAATGTTGCAGTAGTTACTCTGAACCGGTTCCTTGAATGTTGCAGTAGTTACTCTGGTTCCTTGAATGTTGCAGTAGTTACTCTGAACCGGTTCCTTGAATGTTGCAGTAGTTACTCTGAACCGGTTCCTTGAATGTTGCAGTAGTTACTCTGGTTCCTTGAATGTTGCAGTAGTTACTCTGAACCGGTTCCTTGAATGTTGCAGTAGTTACTCTGAACCGGTTCCTTGAATGTTGCAGTAGTTACTCTGGTTCCTTGAATGTTGCAGTAGTTACTCTGAACCGGTTCCTTGAATGTTGCAGTAGTTACTCTGAACCGGTTCCTTGAATGTTGCAGTAGTTACTCTGAACCGGTTCCTTGAATGTTGCAGTAGTTACTCTGAACCGGTTCCTTGAATGTTGCAGTAGTTACTCTGAACCAGTTCCTTGAATGTTGCAGTAGTTACTCTGAACCGGTTCCTTGAATGTTGCAGTAGTTACTCTGAACCGGTTCCTTGAATGTTGCAGTAGTTACTCTGAACCGGTTCCTTGAATGTTGCAGTAGTTACTCTGAACCGGTTCCTTGAATGTTGCAGTAGTTACTCTGAACCGGTTCCTTGAATGTTGCAGTAGTTACTCTGAACCGGTTCCTTGAATGTTGCAGTAGTTACTCTGAACCGGTTCCTTGAATGTTGCAGTAGTTACTCTGAACCGGTTCCTTGAATGTTGCAGTAGTTACTCTGAACCGGTTCCTTGAATGTTGCAGTAGTTACTCTGAACCGGTTCCTTGAATGTTGCAGTAGTTACTCTGAACCGGTTCCTTGAATGTTGCAGTAGTTACTCTGAACCGGTTCCTTGAATGTTGCAGTAGTTACTCTGAACCGGTTCCTTGAATGTTGCAGTAGTTACTCTGGCTCCTTGAATGTTGCAGTAGTTACTCTGAACCGGTTCCTTGAATGTTGCAGTAGTTACTCTGGTTCCTTGAATGTTGCAGTAGTTACTCTGAACCGGTTCCTTGAATGTTGCAGTAGTTACTCTGAACCGGTTCCTTGAATGTTGCAGTAGTTAATCTGAACCGGTTCCTTGAATGTTGCAGTAGTTACTCTGGTGCCTTGAAGGTTGCAGTAGTTACTCTGGTTCCTTGAATGTTGCAGTAGTTACTCTGGTTCCTTGAATGTTGCAGTAGTTACTCTGGTTCCTTGAATGTTGCAGTAGTTACTCTGGTTCCTTGAATGTTGCAGTAGTTACTCTGGTTCCTTGAATGTTGCAGTAGTTACTCTGGTTCCTTGAATGTTGCAGTAGTTACTCTGAACCGGTTCCTTGAATGTTGCAGTAGTTACTCTGAACCGGTTCCTTGAATGTTGCAATAGTTACTCTGAACCGGTTCCTTGAATGTTGCAGTAGTTACTCTGGTTCCTTGAATGTTGCAGTAGTTACTCTGGTTCCTTGAATGTTGCAGTAGTTACTCTGGTTCCTTGAATGTTGCAGTAGTTACTCTGGTTCCTTGAATGTTGCAGTAGTTACTCTGGTTCCTTGAATGTTGCAGTAGTTACTCTGGTTCCTTGAATGTTGCAGTAGTTACTCTGGTTCCTTGAATGTTGCAGTAGTTACTCTGGTTCCTTGAATGTTGCAGTAGTTACTCTGGTTCCTTGAATGTTGCAGTAGTTACTCTGGTTCCTTGAATGTTGCAGTAGTTACTCTGGTTCCTTGAATGTTGCAGTAGTTACTCTGGTTCCTTGAATGTTGCAGTAGTTACTCTGGTTCCTTGAATGTTGCAGTAGTTACTCTGGTTCCTTGAATGTTGCAGTAGTTACTCTGGTTCCTTGAATGTTGCAGTAGTTACTCTGAACCGGTTCCTTGAATGTTGCAGTAGTTACTCTGAACCGGTTCCTTGAATGTTGCAATAGTTACTCTGAACCGGTTCCTTGAATGTTGCAGTAGTTACTCTGAACCGGTTCCTTGAATGTTGCAGTAGTTACTCTGAACCGGTTCCTTGAATATTGCAATAGTTACTCTGGTTCCTTGAATGTTGCAATAGTTACTCTGAACCGGTTCCTTGAATGTTGCAATAGTTACTCTGAACCGGTTCCTTGAATGTTGCAATAGTTACTCTGAACCGGTTCCTTGAATGTTGCAATAGTTACTCTGAACCGGTTCCTTGAATGTTGCAATAGTTACTCTGAACCGGTTCCTTGAATGTTGCAATAGTTACTCTGAACCAGTTCCTTGAATGTTGCAGTAGTTACTCTGAACCGGTTCCTTGAATGTTGCAATAGTTACTCTGAACCGGTTCCTTGAATGTTGCAATAGTTACTCTGAACCGGTTCCTTGAATGTTGCAGTAGTTACTCTGAACCGGTTCCTTGCATGTTGCAATAATTACTCTGAACCGGTTCCTTGAATGTTGCAATAGTTACTCTGAACCGGTTCCTTGAATGTTGCAGTTTGACAATACAAGTCTTGAAACACTGCACTCACAACCACCTTGAGAATAATGAGGGGAGGATGATAGTGAGGATGTTACCTTGAGAATAATGAGGGGAGGATGATAGTGAAGATGTTACCTTGAGAATAATGAGGGGAGGATGATAGTGAGGATGTTACCTTGAGAATAATGAGGGGAGGATGATAGTGAGGATGTTACCTTGAGAATAATGAGGGGAGGATGATAGTGAGGATGTTACCTTGAGAATAATGAGGGGAGGATGATAGTGAAGATGTTACCTTGAGAATAATGAGGGGAGGATGATAGTGAGGATGTTACCTTGAGAATAATGAGGGATAAAGTCTGCTACGCAGGCGAAAAGGGGAAAGTGACCAGTCGTACAACTCCCCTCACAAGTGAGGGGAAAGTGACCAGTCGCACAACTCCCCTCACAAGTGAGGGGAAAGTGACCAGTCGTACAACTCCCCTCACAAGTGAGAGGAAAGTGACCAGTCGTACAACTCCCCTCACAAGTGAGGGGAAAGTGACCAGTCGTACAACTCCCCTCACAAGTGAGAGGAAAGTGACCAGTCGTACAACTCCCCTCACAAGTGAGGGGAAAGTGACCAGTCGTACAACTCCCCTCACAAGTGAGAGGAAAGTGACCAGTCGTACAACTCCCCTCACAAGTGAGGGGAAAGTGACCAGTCGTACAACTCCCCTCACAAGTGAGGGGAAAGTGACCAGTCGTACAACTCCCCTCACAAGTGAGGGGAAAGTGACCAGTCGTACAACTCCCCTCACAAGTGAGGGGAAAGTGACCAGTCGTACAACTCCCCTCACCTCTTCTGACCTGTTCAATACTTACCTGCCAATTTCCCCTCTCATTCCTGACTTGATGACGGTCCAGGATGGAGCGAAACATACATGCTATGTTATTACAGAAGGCTGGAGTGTGTGCTGTGTGCACTGTCATGTGCACCTGCACAATATTACTGAGCACTGTGCACTCTAAGTGCCAGTAAATGAGCACCGGCGCTCAAGAAGTAACTGAATACTCTCTGCTCTACGTCTCTCAGTTAAGCAGTGGTGTCCTGGTTAGAGTGTCAGCGGTAGCAGCAACAGTCTGGTTTATCTGGGCCTCATCCTGATCTCACAGACCAGGTCTCAGGTAGCAGTGAGAACTTGCAAGACACGGCTGTCTCCTGCAAGACACGGCTGTCTCCTGCAAGACACGGCTGTCTCCTGCAAGACACGGCTGTCCCCTGCAAGACACGGCTGTCTCCTGCAAGACACGGCTGTCTCCTGCAAGACACGGCTGTCCCCTGCAAGACACGGCTGTCCCCTGCAAGACACGGCTGTCTCCTGCAAGACACGGCTGTCTCCTGCAAGACACGGCTGTCTCCTGCAAGACACGGCTGTCTTGCAGGAGACAGCTGTCAGGGAAGGGAGAGGTGTGAAGTCAAAGAGGGAATGTGCGAAGTCAAAGACGGGGAGGTGAAGTCAAAGAGGGAATGGAAAATAAGCAAATTTCATCCTGAATCGCCACAGACACATCAATCTACGAGGCAGGGCCAGGAGCCGAGGCCTCGACCCCCCAAACACAAGTACAACACTGTAAACAGGTGTTGGGCTCGGCACTTAAGACTCCCCAACACTGTCTTGTGTTCCTACACGCTGCTGGGAGTAAACAGTGTTTGACTGGTCTTTACTGTGTGTTAAAGTGGGACACTGGGGGTGTTAAACCAGGACCAAGAGCTAGAGGAGCACTCTTGAGGTGAAGGAGGAACCTTGAAGGAGCAGCCCTGAAGTGAAGGAAGGTAATAGTGTCTTAAATAAGTGAAGAAATACCTACCATCAACTCTACCGTCAACAACTTGTGACTATCATCAACAACTTGTGACTATCATCAACAACTTGTGACTATCATCAACAACTTGTGACTATCATCAACAACTTGTGACTATCATCAACAACTTGTGACTATCGTCAACAACTTGTGACTATCATCAACAACTTGTGACTATCATCAACAACTTGTGACTATCGTCAACAACTTGTGACTATCATCAACAACTTGTGACTATCATCAACAACTTGTGACTATCATCAACAACTTGTGACTATCATCAACAACTTGTGACTATCATCAACAACTTGTGACTATCATCAACAACTTGTGACTATCATCAACAACTTGCGACTATCATCAACTTGCGACTATCATCAACAACTTGTGACTATCATCAACAACTTGTGACTATCATCAACTTGCGACTATCATCAACAACTTGTGACTATCATCAACAACTTGTGACTATCATCAACAACTTGTGACTATCATCAACAACTTGTGACTATCATCAACAACTTGTGACTATCATCAACTTGCGACTATCATCAACAACTTGTGACTATCATCAACAACTTGTGACTATCATCAACAACTTGTGACTATCATCAACAACTTGTGACTATCATCAACAACTTGTGACTATCATCAACAACTTGTGACTATCATCAACAACTTGTGACTATCATCAACAACTTGTGACTATCATCAACAACTTGTGACTATCATCAACAACTTGTGACTATCATCAACAACTTGTGACTATCATCAACAACTTGTGACTATCATCAACAACTTGTGACTATCATCAACTTGCGACTATCATCAACAACTTGTGACTATCATCAACAACTTGTGACTATCATCAACAACTTGTGACTATCATCAACTTGCGACTATCATCAACAACTTGTGACTATCATCAACAACTTGTGACTATCATCAACAACTTGTGACTATCATCAACAACTTGTGACTATCATCAACTTGCGACTATCATCAACAACTTGTGACTATCATCAACAACTTGTGACTATCATCAACAACTTGTGACTATCATCAACAACTTGTGACTATCATCAACTTGCGACTATCATCAACAACTTGTGACTATCATCAACAACTTGTGACTATCATCAACAACTTGTGACTATCATCAACAACTTGTGACTATCATCAACAACTTGTGACTATCATCAACAACTTGTGACTATCATCAACAACTTGTGACTATCATCAACAACTTGTGACTATCATCAACAACTTGTGACTATCATCAACAACTTGTGACTATCATCAACAACTTGTGACTATCATCAACAACTTGTGACTATCATCAACTTGCGACTATCATCAACAACTTGTGACTATAGTCAACTTGTGACTATCGTCAACAACTTGTGACTATCATCAACTTGTGACTATCATCAACAACTTGTGACTATCATCAACAACTTGTGACTATCATCAACAACTTGTGACTATCATCAACAACTTGCGACTATCATCAACAACTTGTGACTATCATCAACAACTTGTGACTATCATCAACAACTTGACTATCGTCAACAACTTGTGACTATCATCAACAACTTGTGACTATCGTCAACAACTTGTGACTATCGTCAACAACTTGTGACTATCGTCAACAACTTGTGACTATCGTCAACAACTTGTGACTATCATCAACAACTTGTGACTATCATCAACAACTTGTGACTATCATCAACAACTTGTGACTATCATCAACTTGCGACTATCATCAACAACTTGTGACTATCGTCAACAACTTGTGACTATCGTCAACAACTTGTGACTATCATCAACAACTTGTGACTATCATCAACAACTTGTGACTATCATCAACAACTTGTGACTATCATCAACAACTTGTGACTATCATCAACAACTTGCGACTATCATCAACAACTTGCGACTATCATCAACAACTTGTGACTATCATCAACAACTTGTGACTATCATCAACAACTTGTGACTATCATCAACAACTTGTGACTATCATCAACAACTTGTGACTATCATCAACAACTTGTGACTATCATCAACAACTTGTGACTATCATCAACAACTTGTGACTATCATCAACAACTTGTGACTATCATCAACAACTTGTGACTATCATCAACAACTTGTGACTATCGTCAACAACTTGTGACTATCGTCAATAACTTGTGACTATCATCAACAACTTGTGACTATCATCAACAACTTGTGACTATCATCAACAACTTGTGACTATCATCAACAACTTGTGACTATCATCAACAACTTGTGACTATCATCAACAACTTGTGACTATCATCAACAACTTGTGACTATCATCAACAACTTGTGACTATCATCAACAACTTGTGACTATCATCAACAACTTGTGACTATCATCAACAACTTGTGACTATCATCAACAACTTGTGACTATCATCAACAACTTGTGACTATCATCAACAACTTGTGACTATCGTCAACAACTTGTGACTATCATCAACAACTTGTGACTATCATCAATAACTTGTGACTATCATCAACAACTTGTGACTATCATCAATAACTTGTGACTATCATCAACAACTTGTGACTATCAACAACAACTCAAAAATCCACAATTTTTCCCACCTTCCAAAACCCAAAAATTGTGTCGACGGAGGTGCGAGAAAATTTATAGGGAAAATATCCCCGATATTTATGCAGAGTTCTTAGGCAAGGAGTTTTGTAAGTGTTGTGGCACTCCTCTCAGATGATGGCACTCTAGCCACACAGGCACTAACCCCTCACCCCCACCTGGTGGGGGCTGTCCCAGCAGGAGGAGAGGTTTAAAACCAGGTGGAGATATACACAACTCTGTACTGGAGGAACTTAACCCACTTGGCAGAGTTTCTCTCTGAAGTTAGCTTCCCACTCCTCTAGTGGAGCCTTAAAGCTCCTTTGATCCCACAGGATCTCACTTTGATCCAAGGATCCGCACATGCTGGGTAAACTAGAGATAGTGTTAAGTCTCGCCTTGCTTGGCTAGTACACTATATTGGTACTCATAAACAAGGCACTAAGATACTGTGTGCCGGTACTCAGTTGATAAACAAGGCACTGTACGATACTGTGTGTTGGGACTCGGTTGATAAACAAGGCACTAAGATACTGTGTGCCGGTAGTCAGTTGATAAACAAGGCACTGTAAGATACTATGTGTTGGGACTCAGCTGATAAACAAGGCACTGTAAGATACTGTGTGTTGGTACTCAGCTGATAAACAAGACACTAAGATACTGTGTGTTGGGACTCAGCTGATAAACAAGGCACTAAGATACTGTGTGTTAGTACCCAGCTGATAAACAAGACACTAAGATACTGTGTGTTTGTACTCAGCTGATAAACAAGGCACTGTAAGATAATATGTGTTGGTACTCAGCTGATAAACAAGACACTGTAAGATACTATGTGTTGGTACTCAGCTGATAAACAAGACACTGTAAGATACTGTGTGTTGGGACTCAGTTGATAAACAAGGCACTGTAAGATACTATGTGTTGGTATTTTTTTTTTTTTTTTTTTTTTTATTATCACACCGGCCGATTCCCACCAAGGCAGGGTGGCCCGAAAAAGAAAAACTTTCACCATCATTCACTCCATCACTGTCTTGCCAGAAGGGTGTTGGTACTCAGCTGATAAACAAGACACTAAGATACTATGTGTTGGTACTCAGCTGATAAACAAGACACTGTAAGATACTATGTGTTGGTACTCAGCTGATAAACAAGACACTAAGATACTATGTGTTTGTACTCAGCTGATAAAAAAGGCACTGTAAGATACTGTGTGTTTGTACTCAGCTGATAAACAAGGCACTGTAAGATACTGTGTGTTGGTACTCAGCTGATAAACAAGGCACTGTAAGATACTGTGTGTTGGTACTCAGCTGATAAACAAGGCACTGTAAGATACTGTGTGTTGGTACTCAGCTGATAAACAAGACACTAAGATACTGTGTGTTGGTACTCAGCTGATAAACAAGGCACTGTAAGATACTATGTGTTTGTACTCAGCTGATAAACAAGGCACTGTAAGATACTGTGTGTTGGTACTCAGCTGATAAACAAGGCACTGTAAGATACTGTGTGTTGGTACTCAGCTGATAAACAAGACACTAAGATACTGCGTGTTGGTACTCAGCTGATAAACAAGACACTGTAAGATACTGTGTGTTGGTACTCAGCTGATAAACAAGACAGTAAGATACTGTGTGTTGGTACTCAGCTGATAAACAAGACACTAAGATACTATGTGTTTGTACTCAGCTGATAAACAAGACACTGTAAGATACTATGTTTTGGTACTCAGCTGATAAACAAGACACTGTAAGATACTATGTGTTGGTACTCAGCTGATAAACAAGACACTGTAAGATACTATGTGTTGGTACTCAGCTGATAAACAAGACACTGTAAGATACTATGTGTTGGTACTCAGCTGATAAACAAGACACTAAGATACTGTGTGTTGGTACTCAGCTGATAAACAAGACACTAAGATACTGTGTGTTGGTACTCAGCTGATAAACAAGACACTAAGATACTGTGTGTTGGTACTCAGCTGATAAACAAGACACTAAGATACTGTGTGTTGGTACTCAGCTGATAAACAAGACACTAAGATACTGTGTGTTGGTACTCAGCTGATAAACAAGGCACTGTAAGATACTGTGTGTTTGTACTCAGCTGATAAACAAGGCACTGTAAGATACTGTGTGTTGGTACTCAGCTGATAAACAAGACACTAAGATACTGCGTGTTGGTACTCAGCTGATAAACAAGACACTGTAAGATACTGTGTGTTGGTACTCAGCTGATAAACAAGACAGTAAGATACTGTGTGTTGGTACTCAGCTGATAAACAAGACACTAAGATACTATGTGTTTGTACTCAGCTGATAAACAAGACACTGTAAGATACTATGTGTTGGTACTCAGCTGATAAACAAGACACTGTAAGATACTATGTGTTGGTACTCAGCTGATAAACAAGACACTGTAAGATACTGTGTGTTGGTACTCAGCTGATAAACAAGACAGTAAGATACTGTGTGTTGGTACTCAGCTGATAAACAAGACACTAAGATACTATGTGTTTGTACTCAGCTGATAAACAAGACACTGTAAGATACTATGTGTTGGTACTCAGCTGATAAACAAGACACTGTAAGATACTATGTGTTGGTACTCAGCTGATAAACAAGACACTGTAAGATACTATGTGTTGGTACTCAGCTGATAAACAAGACACTAAGATACTGTGTGTTGGTACTCAGCTGATGAACAAGACACTAAGATACTGTGTGTTGGTACTCAGCTGATAAACAAGACACTAAGATACTGTGTGTTGGTACTCAGCTGATAAACAAGACACTAAGATACTGTGTGTTGGTACTCAGCTGATAAACAAGACACTAAGATAATGTGTGTTGGTACTCAGCTGATAAACAAGACACTAAGAAACCGCTCACTGTGTACATTTACACATATTATTACTGCTATCAGTTCCAGCTATCTAACTTGCCTGGTGTCGTGAACAATATCCTGTCAGAGTGTAGACGACATTAGTACACCTGTCAGAGTGTAGACGACATTAGTACACCTGTCAGAGTGTAGACGACATTAGTACACCTGTCAGAGTGTAGACGACATTAGTACACCTGTCAGAGTGTAGACGACATTAGTACACCTGTCAGAGTGTAGACGACATTAGTACACCTGTCACAGTGTAGACGACACTAGTACACCTGTCAGAGTGTAGACGACATTAGTACACCTGTCAGAGTGTAGACGACATAAGTACACCTGTCAGAGTGTAGACGACATTAGTACACCTGTCACAGTGTAGACGACACTAGTACACCTGTCACAGTGTAGACGACATTAGTACACCTGTCAGTGTAGACGACACTAGTACACCTGTCAGAGTGTAGACGACATTAGTACACCTGTCAGAGTGTAGACGACATAAGTACACCTGTCAGAGTGTAGACGACATAAGTACACCTGTCAGAGTGTAGACGACATTAGTACACCTGTCAGAGTGTAGACGACACTAGTACACCTGTCAGAGTGTAGACGACACTAGTACACCTGTCAGAGTGTAGACGACACTAGTACACCTGTCAGAGTGTAGACGACACTAGTACACCTGTCAGAGTGTAGACGACACTAGTACACCTGTCAGAGTGTAGACGACACTAGTACACCTGTCACAGTGTAGACGACACTAGTACACCTGTCACAGTGTAGACGACACTAGTACACCTGTCACAGTGTAGACGACACTAGTACACCTGTCAGAGTGTAGACGACACTAGTACACCTGTCAGAGTGTAGACGACACTAGTACACCTGTCACAGTGTAGACGACACTAGTACACCTGTCACAGTGTAGACGACACTAGTACACCTGTCACAGTGTAGACGACACTAGTACACCTGTCACAGTGTAGACGACACTAGTACACCTGTCACAGTGTAGACGACACTAGTACACCTGTCACAGTGTAGACGACACTAGTACACCTGTCACAGTGTAGACGACACTAGTACACCTGTCACAGTGTAGACGACACTAGTACACCTGTCACAGTGTAGACGACACTAGTACACCTGTCACAGTGTAGACGACACTAGTACACCTGTCACAGTGTAGACGACACTAGTACACCTGTCAGTGTAGACGACACTAGTACACCTGTCACAGTGTAGACGACACTAGTACACCTGTCACAGTGTAGACGACACTAGTACACCTGTCACAGTGTAGACGACACTAGTACACCTGTCACAGTGTAGACGACACTAGTACACCTGTCAGTGTAGACGACACTAGTACACCTGTCAGAGTGTAGACGACACTAGTACACCTGTCAGTGTAGACGACACTAGTACACCTGTCACAGTGTAGACGACACTAGTACACCTGTCAGAGTGTAGACCACATTAGTACACCTGTCAGAGTGTAGACGACACTAGTACACTCACAACACTTTCACTCGTCTTAAAACTTTCCTTTGTTTAAATACAGAGTGTTTCAAAATGACCCGATTTGAAATTCAACTATCTTCGAAATCGGGCTTATCTTTTTGAAACACCATGTACATAAATGGCCTCTTCTCCATTCCTTACAAGCTGTCAGCACTTACCTACCTTCTTACAAGCTGTCAGCACTTACCTACCTTCTTACAAGCTGTCAGCACTTACCTACCTTCTTACAAGCTGTCAGCACTTACCTACCTTCTTACAAGCTGTCAGCACTTACCTACCTTCTTACAAGCTGTCAGCACTTACCTGCCTTCTTACAAGCTGTCAGCACTTACCTACCTTCTTACAAGCTGTCAGCACTTACCTACCTTCTTACAAGCTGTCAGCACTTACCTACCTTCTTACAAGCTGTCAGCACTTACCTACCTTCTTACAAGCTGTCAGCACTTACCTACCTTCTTACAAGCTGTCAGCACTTACCTACCTTCTTACAAGCTGTCAGCACTTACCTACCTTATTACAAGCTGTCAGCACTTACCTACCTTCTTACAAGCTGTCAGCACTTACCTGCCTTCTTACAAGCTGTCAGCACTTACCTACCTTCTTACAAGCTGTCAGCACTTACCTACCTTCTTACAAGCTGTCAGCACTTACCTACCTTCTTACAAGCTGTCAGCACTTACCTACCTTCTTACAAGCTGTCAGCACTTACCTACCTTCTTACAAGCTGTCAGCACTTACCTACCTTCTTACAAGCTGTCAGCACTTACCTACCTTCTTACAAGCTGTCAGCACTTACCTACCTTCTTACAAGCTGTCAGCACTTACCTACCTTCTTACAAGCTGTCAGCACTTACCTACCTTCTTACAAGCTATCAGCACTTACCTACCTTCTTACAAGCTGTCAGCACTTACCTACCTTCTTACAAGCTGTCAGCACTTACCTACCTTCTTACAAGCTGTCAGCAGTTGTCTACCTTCTTACAAGCTGTCAGCAGTTGTCTACCTTCTTACAAGCTGTCAGCAGTTGTCTACCTTCTTACAAGCTGTCAGCAGTTACCTACCTTACAATCTGTCAGCAGTTATCTACCTTCTTACTACAAAACAAACTGCTGGATCAGATTTCAAAGTCAAAATCTAAAGTCCATTAGAGTTAGAGCAATATCCATAATTCAGACAAGGTTTAATGTCCCAAACTTGACAAAAGGGAAAACATCTCGCCAGAATTTAGTCTGTAAAAATGGGTTAGCTGGGTTTAGTGACGGGCTAAGCCAGACAAGCCACTATGAGAATGCTGAACGACTGATTCCGGACAGTGACATGTAGATAACTGGTCCAGAGAACCGACAAGATGATAAATTAGACGTTTCGCCATGCAGTGGTTTTATCAGTCCTACACAAAGAGGAAAGCTGAAGATCAGGAGGAGTTTGAGGTGATCAGTCCCTCAGCCTGGAGTTGATGTTATCAGTCCATCAGTCTTGAAGAGACGAGATACCACAAGGTCGTCAAGAGTGAGGGTGAAAATTCTCGAAGAATTCGAGAGATAAGAGATAGAGATATAGAGAGATGGGGGAGGGGGAGGAGGGGGGGGAAGGAGAGAGAGGGGGGGAAGGAGAGAGAGAGGGGGGGAAGGAGAGAGAGGGAGGAGAGAGAGAGAGAGAGGGGGGAAGGAGAGAGAGAGGGGGAAGGAGAGAGAGAGAGAGGGGGAAGGAGAGAGAGAGAGGGAAGGAGAGAGAGAGAGGGAAGGAGAGAGAGAGAGGGAAGGAGAGAGAGAGAGGGAAGGAGAGAGAGAGGGAAGGAGAGAGAGAGAGGGAAGGAGAGAGAGAGAGGGAAGGAGAGAGAGAGAGGGAAGGAGAGAGAGAGAGGGAAGGAGAGAGAGAGAGGGAAGGAGAGAGAGAGGGGGAGGAGAGAGAGAGGGGGCGGAGCGAGCGAGGGGGAGGAGAGCGAGAGGGGGAGGAGAGAGAGGGGGAGGAGAGAGAGGGGGAGGAGAGAGAGGGGGAGGAGAGAGAGAGAGAGAGAGAGAGAGAGAGAGAGAGAGAGAGAGAGAGAGAGAAAGAAAAATGAAAGAGAGGGGAGGATGGAGAGAGATATAGAGAGGCGTAGATAAAGCAGATCAACAACTAGGCAGGGGGGAGGAGGGTGATGCAATGTCCCTCCCCCCCCCTCTGACCCCCCCCTCCCCGCTTTGTGTCATCAATAACGATTAACAGTTTACGCACTTCCGACAGCAGACAACCTGCACCGGAAGTACCGCGTGTTGACACTGTCAACGCCTTGTTGCACTGGTCTCTGGTGTTGCAATTACCAGAGCTTTTGGGAACACATTTTTAATGCAACATACCCTGCTGTCACCCATGCTGGGTGAATACACACTGCTGTCACCCATGCTGGGTGAATACACACTGCTGTCACCCATGCTGGGTGAATACACACTGCTGTCACCCATGCTGGGTGAATATACACTGCTGTCACCCACGTTGGGTGAATACACACTGCTGTCACCCATGCTGGGTGAATACACACTGCTGTCACCCACGTTGGGTGAATACACACTGCTGTCACCCACGTTGGGTGAATACACACTGCTGTCACCCATGCTGGGTGAATACACACTGCTGTCACCCACGTTGGGTGAATACACACTGCTGTCACCCATGCTGGGTGAATACACACTGCTGTCACCCATGCTGGGTGAATACACACTGCTGTCACCCATGCTGGGTGAATACACACTGCTGTCACCCATGCTGGGTGAATATACACTGCTGTCACCCATGCTGGGTGAATACACACTGCTGTCACCCATGCTGGGTGAATATACACTGCTGTCACCCACGTTGGGTGAATACACACTGCTGTCACCCATGCTGGGTGAATACACACTGCTGTCACCCATGCTGGGTGAATACACACTGCTGTCACCCATGCTGGGTGAATACACACTGCTGTCACCCATGCTGGGTGAATATACACTGCTGTCACCCACGTTGGGTGAATACACACTGCTGTCACCCATGCTGGGTGAATACACACTGCTGTCACCCACGTTGGGTGAATACACACTGCTGTCACCCACGTTGGGTGAATACACACTGCTGTCACCCATGCTGGGTGAATACACACTGCTGTCACCCACGTTGGGTGAATACACACTGCTGTCACCCATGCTGGGTGAATACACACTGCTGTCACCCACGTTGGGTGAATACACACTGCTGTCACCCATGCTGGGTGAATACACACTGCTGTCACCCATGCTGGGTGAATACACACTGCTGTCACCCACGTTGGGTGAATACACACTGCTGTCACCCATGCTGGGTGAATACACACTGCTGTCACCCATGCTGGGTGAATACACACTGCTGTCACCCACGTTGGGTGAATACACACTGCTGTCACCCATGTTGGGTGAATACACACTGCTGTCACCCACGTTGGGTGAATACACACTGCTGTCACCCATGCTGGGTGAATACACACTGCTGTCACCCACGTTGGGTGAATACACACTGCTGTCACCCATGCTGGGTGAATACACACTGCTGTCACCCACGTTGGGTGAATACACACTGCTGTCACCCATGCTGGGTGAATACACACTGCTGTCACCCATGCTGGGTGAATACACACTGCTGTCACCCACGTTGGGTGAATACACACTGCTGTCACCCATGCTGGGTGAATACACACTGCTGTCACCCATGCTGGGTGAATACACACTGCTGTCACCCACGTTGGGTGAATACACACTGCTGTCACCCATGTTGGGTGAATACACACTGCTGTCACCCACGTTGGGTGAATACACACTGCTGTCACCCATGCTGGGTGAATACACACTGCTGTCACCCATGCTGGGTGAATACACACTGCTGTCACCCACGTTGGGTGAATACACACTGCTGTCACCCATGTTGGGTGAATACACACTGCTGTCACCCATGCTGGGTGAATACACACTGCTGTCACCCACGTTGGGTGAATACACACTGCTGTCACCCACGTTGGGTGAATACACACTGCTGTCACCCATGCTGGGTGAATACACACTGCTGTCACCCATGCTGGGTGAATACACATTGCTGTCACCCATGCTGGGTGAATACACACTGCTGTCACCCATGCTGGATGAATACACACTGCTGTCACCCATGCTGGGTGAATACACACTGCTGTCACCCACGTTGGGTGAATACACACTGCTGTCACCCACGTTGGGTGAATACACACTGCTGTCACCCACGTTGGGTGAATACACACTGCTGTCACCCACGTTGGGTGAATACACACTGCTGTCACCCATGCTGGGTGAATACACACTGCTGTCACCCATGCTGGGTGAATACACACTGCTGTCACCCATGCTGGGTGAATACACATTGCTGTCACCCATGTTGGGTGAATACACACTGCTGTCACCCATGCTGGGTGAATACACACTGCTGTCACCCACGTTGGGTGAATACACACTGCTGTCACCCACGTTGGGTGAATACACACTGCTGTCACCCACGTTGGGTGAATACACACTGCTGTCACCCATGCTGGGTGAATAAACACTGCTGTCACCCATGTTGGGTGAATACACACTGCTGTCACCCATACTGGGTGAATACACTCTGCTGTCACCCATGTTGGGTGAATACACACTGCTGTCACCCATACTGGGTGAATACACTCTGCTGTCACCCATGTTGGGTGAATACACACTGCTGTCACCCATACTGGGTGAATACACTCTGCTGTCACCCATGTTGGGTGAATACACACTGCTGTCACCCATGCTGGGTGAATAAACACTGCTGTCACCCATGTTGGGTGAATACACACCAGTGTCACCCATACTGGGTGACCACCACCATAATATCCCACCTCGCTGTGTTTATCTAAACTCTACAAGTTTCAAAGAATCTCTCACCCCGAGAAACTTGTGTCTCCCCCCAGACACAGTCTGTATGCGGAACCAGAAATACCGGAGATTCGACCTGGGGGACTTGACCTGGACCTGCCTAGCAAGGACCAGTAGGCCTCCTGCAGTGCTCCTTCCTTATGTTCTTAATAACGCGAGGCACCATCGCTACCACTAGGCTTTACCTAGCTTAGACAACCCCGTGTCCTAGCAGAGACAGAGGACATCCTTCCCCACTTGACAGCCCGATTAACTAGGCTGTTGCTATCCGCGGCTTGTGGGCATACACAGGTAACACAACTACACAATACAAATCTCTTACACCGAGTGCTTTGAGGCATTTAAGAGTACATTCCGGGTGCTTGGAGGCATTTAAGAGTACATTCCGGGTGCTTGGAGGCATTTAAGAGTACATTCCGGGTGCTTGGAGGCATTTAAGAGTACATTGCGGGTGCTTGGAGGCATTTAAGAGTACATTCCGGGTGCTTGGAGGCATTTAAGAGTACATTGCGGGTGCTTGGAGGCATTTAAGAGTACATTCC
Organism: Cherax quadricarinatus; assembly: GCF_038502225.1. NCBI lineage: Eukaryota > Metazoa > Arthropoda > Malacostraca > Decapoda > Parastacidae > Cherax > Cherax quadricarinatus. The sequence continues at coordinate 220,234 of NC_091384.1, read as the reverse complement.
GGGTGCTTGGAGGAATTTAAGAGTACATTCTGAGTGCTTGGAGGCATTTAAGAGTACATTCCGAGTGCTTGGAGGCATTCCAAGCAATTTAAATGCTTTCCAGGTCTCACCTCTTCCTGGAACCTGCGAGAGGACGTAAAAGTAACGCAGATAAGGAGAGAACGTTTATTGGGGCCACGTTTTTCCTTAAGATCTGTATCAGAAGGTGCAAATACCAAGCAACGCTACCCCTCACTACCTAACATACCACCCCCTACCCTTCACAAGTACCAAGCAACGCTACCCCTCACTACCTAACATACCACCCCCTACCCTTCACAAGTACCAAGCAACGCTACCCCTCACTACCTAACATACCACCCCCTACCCTTCACAAGTACCAAGCAACGCTACCCCTCACTACCTAACATACCACCCTCTACCCCTCACAAGTACCACGCAACGCTACCCCTCACTGCCTAACATACCACCCTCTACCCCTCACAAGTACCACGCAACGCTACCCCTCACTACCTAACATACCACCCTCTACCCTTCACAAGTACCACGCAACGCTACCCCTCACTACCTAACATACCACCCCCTACCCCTCACAAGTACCACGCAACACTACCCCTCACTACCTAACATACCACCCCCTACCCCTCACAAGTACCACGCAACGCTACCCCTCACTACCTAACATACCACCCTCTACCCTTCACAAGTACCAAGCAACGCTACCCCTCACTACCTAACATACCACCCCATACCCCTCACAAGTACCACGCAACGCTACCCCTCACTACCTAACATACCACCCCCTACCCTTCACAAGTACCACGCAACGCTACCCCTCACTACCTAACATACCACCCTCTACCCTTCACAAGTACCAAGCAACGCTACCCCTCACTACCTAACATACCACCCTCTACCCTTCACAAGTACCACGCAACGCTACCCCTCACTACCTAACATACTACCCCTCACAAGTACCACGCAACGCTACCCCTCACTACCTAACATACCACCCTCTACCCCTCACAAGTACCACGCAACGCTACCCCTCACTACCTAACATACCACCCTCTACCCTTCACAAGTACCAAACAGCTCTTGGTACTTGTGACTACGACCCGCGTCAGGAAACACTTGTGTTGATTCCAAGAACTGGAGGGCTGATACATTTCCTTCGATTAAGAATCTTCTCCCAACATTGACAAACCTCTGAGGGGTCGTTCTGCGTAGAGCTTTAAGTCATGGCAAAGCTCTGCACATCCAAATATAATTTTATATATATATATATATATATATATATATATATATATATATATATATATATATATATATATATATATATATATATATATATATATATATATCAATAACAACACTGCGCTAACCAAGGATTCGAACCCATGTTGTACTGGCCCGCCATTGTCAGCGAGAGCCACATGACGCCTTAACCCACAGGACTACCCAATCCTACAAGAACCAAGCACCCAGCCAAGCTAGGTGTGTTACTCTTGCTCCGAGGACATACAGAGGTGTGGTTACAATAACATGTAACGTATATGTAGTACAATCACGAACATGTGATCTTAATGCAGTACAAGCCACGTGGGGATGGTAATGTTTAGATCTAGATCTTTCGCGCACTTGTGCATCGTCAGGAGCTATACAATGTTGTAGAGCTCCTGATGGCGTAATAAAGTGTTCCTGTGTGGTGGTGAAACTGTCAGGTTTAATGACCCTCGTGTAGTGGAGAGGCTTTAAACCCACATTAACCAGCCTCTGCTCTCCAAGTTCTCTTCTGAAACATTGTTAGCAAAACGAAATTTAAATGACATTATTGATAAGTAATGGAGGCACACACACAACCACAACACACACACACACACACACACACACACACACACACACACACACACACCACACAACACAACCACACCACCACACACACACACACACACACACACACACACACACACACACACACACACACAACACAACCACAACACACACACACAACCACAACACACAACCACAACACACACAACACACAACCACAACACACACAACCACAACACACACACACAACCACAACACACAACACACACACACGACCACAACACACACAACCACAACACACACAACCACACACACACACACACACAACCACAACACACAACAAACTCCCTAAATACTACAGAAAGTGGAATTTAAAGCAGGCGTATGATGTACTAAGTACTGACCAGATCCACTAAGTTACACTGTATGATGTACAATGTACTGACCAGAACCACTAAGTTACATTGTATGATGTACAATGTACTGACCAGAACCACTAAGTTACACTGTATGATGTACAATGTACTGACCAGAACCACTAAGTTACACTGTATGATGTACAATGTACTGACCAGAACCACTAAGTTACATTGTATGATGTACTAAGTACTGACCAGAACCACTAAGTTACACTGTATGATGTACAATGTACTGACCAGAACCACTAAGTTACACTGTATGATGTACTAAGTACTGACCAGAACCACTAAGTTACACTGTATGATGTACAAAGTACTGACCAGAACCACTAAGTTACACTGTATGATGTACTAAGTACTGACCAGAACCACTAAGTTACACTGTATGATGTACTAAGTACTGACCAGAACCACTAAGTTACAACTCTGACTTTCTAAGTTACATTTGCTAGCAAACTTAAGTCCTGAAGACTTGTTAAGTCACGTTTAAACGCTAAACATGGACTCGAAACTTTTGGGAAACTAACATTACTTCAGAAACGTCAAGAGAAAAGTTCTGGTGGTGGGATCTATTGACACCAATGAAGAAAATGAGCGAAACATCGAGGGGAAACAGAAACCTGAGATCAGGGAGATAACGCTGAAGATGTTATTGACACGTTTTGTCCTGGTAATAATGCTTAAGGTACCATTATTGACACGTTTTATCCTGGTAATAATGCTTAAGGTACCATTATTGACACGTTTTGTCCTGGTAATAACGCTTAAGGTACCATTATTGACACGTTTTGTCCTTATAATAACGCTTAAGGTACCATTATTGACACGTTTTGTCCTGGTAATAACGCTTAAGGTACCATTATTGACACGTTTTGTCCTGGTAATAACGCTTAAGGTACCATTATTGACACGTTTTGTCCTGGTGATAACGCTTAAGGTATCGTTACTAAAGCATAGTTTATAACGCACTTACAGTACCGTAAAACCCATAACGAAAATATTCATTAGCTTTGCCAAACACACCAACTGTACTTCCCTATTTGTACTTGCGGGGGGTCGAGGCAGATGACTAGGGATTGCGAGCATTTCTAGCAAGTTAGATGTATAACTAACTTCATGCGAGTAGTCAAGATTCTCTACACATTCTCCAGGTGTGTGGGGTGCCAGGGGGAGCCACAGGTGTGCCAGAGGGAGCCACACGGGTGCCGGTGGGAGCCAGAGGTGTGCCAGAGGGAGCCACAGGAGTGCCAGTGGAAGTTCCCTCTACTTTAAACAAGTACCTGAAGTGAAAGAATGAAGACTAAGAGAATGAAACGTTGCAGAAAGTGAAGACAGAGAGAAGAGTAACAATGGATAAGAAGGGATTAGAGGAAGGGAAGAGAAGCAGCATACAAAGAGTTGAATAACAACTGGACGAGGGGAAGAAGGGAAAAAACAAGAGAGAATGCATGAAAGATGAGAAATTGGCCTTGGGAGAAGAGAAGGGAGAGAGAGAAGAGAGAGAATGTCTGAGAGGGAAGGTGTATACAAGAAATTCGCGTAATTCTAGGTGATGGCCACTAAAATTTGACTGATGGACTCTGGCATCTATGTCATAATTCCAGTCTAGAAAATCATTGGCTGGGAATCTATCATAAGACTTCTAGTTATCTCATTATTTTCTTTGTAGGTTGTGATAATTATTCCTGTGATCTCTTATTAGCATTACTAAATTATTCACGGTAGTCTCTCACTTGAGTGGTTTGTGTATTCCAGTGGACGATCATTGTCGTCAGTGGAAGGTCACTGTCGTCAGTGGACGATCACTGTCGTCAGTGGACGATCACTGTCGTCAGTGGACGATCACTGTCGTCAGTGGAAGGTCACTGTCGTCAGTGGACGATCACTGTCGTCAGTGGACGATCACTGTCGTCAGTGGACGATCACTGTCGTCAGTGGACGATCACTGTCGTCAGTGGACGATCACTGTCGTCAGTGGACGATCACTGTCGTCAGTGGTTGGACGCTTGCTGCGTCCTCAATAGATATCACTGCCATAAAAACTCGGTATCAGCTGGAAAGAGCAACAGTGCAACGATTTATAAGGACCAGAAAGCGGTGGAGAGTAGTGTACCTTGAAGAGGGAGACCTTGTCACTGTAACAGCCTCTGATTCCACTTCACTCACCATCACACACGAGGGAGACCTTGTCACTGTAACAGCCTCTGATTCCACCTGACTCACCATCACACACGAGGGAGACCTTGTCACTGTAACAGCCTCTGATTCCACCTGACTCACCATCACACACGAGGGAGACCTTGTCACTGTAACAGCCTCTGATTCCACCTGACTCACCATCACACACGAGGGAGACCTTGTCACTGTAACAGCCTCTGATTCCACCTGACTCACCATCACACACGAGGGAGACCTTGTCACTAACAACCTCTGATTCCACCTGACTCACCATCACACACAAGAGGGAGATCTTGTCACTATAACAGCCTCTGATTCCACCTGACTCACCATCACACACACAAAAGGGAGACCTTGTCACTGTAACAACCTCTGATTCCACCTGACTCACCATCACACACAAGAGGGAGACCTTGTCACTATAACAGCCTCTGATTCCACCTGACTCACCATCACACACACAAAAGGGAGACCTTGTCACTATAACAGCCTCTGATTCCACCTGACTCACCATCACACACACAAAAGGGAGACCTTGTCACTGTAACAGCCTCTGATTCCACCTGACTCACCATCACACACGAGGGAGACCTTGTCACTGTAACAACCTCTGATTCCACCTGACTCACCATCACACACACAAAAGGGAGACCTTGTCACTGTAACAGCCTCTGATTCCACTTCACTCACCATCACACACAAGAGGGAGACCTTGTCACTGTAACAGCCTCTGATTCCACCTGACTCACCATCACACACAAGAGGGAGACCTTGTCACTGTAACAGCCTCTGATTCCACCTGACTCACCATCACACACAAGAGGGAGACCTTGTCACTATAACAGCCTCTGATTCCACCTGACTCACCATCACACACGAGGGAGACCTTGTCACTGTAACAGCCTCTGATTCCACCTGACTCACCATCACACACGAGGGAGACCTTGTCACTGTAACAGCCTCTGATTCCACTTCACTCACCATCACACACTTGTGTTCTGTTAGAAAGTCGAGAACCACTCTGCCCTCTCTTCCAGTTATTCCCTCTGCAGACATCTCTATTACACCCTCACCGCACTTGCCAAAGAACACAACATAAGAAAGGAGGAACATTGCAATAGGCCTGTTGGCCCATACTAGGCAGGTCCTTCACAAATCCAACCCACTAACAGAATAAACGCTACCTCAGCAATAACCTTGACAAATTTACTGACGCGTAAGTTCCACTCAAATCCAACCCCTCTCACTCAAGTATTTATCCAACCTAAATTTGAAACTACCCAAAGGCTATTTTAGAGCGTATACTACAACCACATTTCTCTCTTTCAGTGTATGCAAGATTATGTTGCAATAATCCAGCAATTGCTATGCTGTTGTTAGGTAAGACACATATGCAACAGTTAGGTATCTTTATTTCGAAACGTTTCGCCTACACAGTAGGCTTCTTCAGTCGAGTACAGAAAAGTTGATAGAAGCAGAAGATACTTGAAGACGATGTAATCAGTATCTTCTGCTTCTATCAACTTTTCTGTACTCGACTGAAGAAGCCTACTGTGTAGGCGAAACGTTTCAAAATAAAGATACCTAACTGTTGCATATGTGTCTTACCTAACAATCTGTCGGTATTTTATACCATTTTAATGTTCAATTGCTATGCTGCTGCCTTTGTGGAGTGGGGTTGTACCAGTCATTGTTAAATGACTGAGGGACGGACTCTTGTCTCTAGACTTTCCAAAGAATATTTAAGATAGGTGATAGGGACTTCTTGCACTTCTTGACAAGGAGTTCCAAGAGTCTGGAGCCGTGGCAGAGAGCCCAGACTCTTAGAACCCCTTATTCCAAGAGTCTGGACTCGTAGCAGAAAGCCCAGACTCTTAGAACCCCTTATTCCAAGAGTCTGGAGCCATGACAGAGAACCCAGACTCTTAGAACCCCTTATTTCAAGAGTCTGGAGCCATGGCAGAGAGCCCAGACTCTTAGAACCCATTATTCCAAGAGTCTGGAGCCGTGGCAGAGAGCCCAGACTCTTAGAACCCCTTATTCCAAGAGTCTGGAGCCGTGGCAGAGAGCCCAGACCCTTAGAACCCCTTATTCCAAGAGTCTGGAGCCGTGGCAGAGAGCCCAGACTCTTAGAACCCCTTATTCCAAGAGTCTGGAACCGTGGCAGAGAGCCCAGACTCTTAGAACCCATTATTCCAAGAGTCTGGAACCGTGGCAGAGAGCCCAGACCCTTAGAACCCATTATTCCAAGAGTCTGGAGCCGTGGCAGAGAGCCCAGACTCTTAGAACCCCTTATTCCACGAGCCTGGAGCCGTGGCAGAGAGCCCAGACCCTTAGAACCCCTTATTCCAAGAGTCTGGAGCCGTGGCAGAGAGCCCAGACTCTTAGAACCCCTTATTCCAAGAGTCTGGAGCCGTGGCAGAGAGCCCAGACCCTTAGAACCCATTATTCCAAGAGTCTGGAGCCGTGGCAGAGCGCCCAGATTCTTAGAACCCCTTATTCCACGAGCCTGGAGTCGTGGCAGAGAGCCCAGACTCTTAGAACCCCTTATTCCAAGAGTCTGGAGCCGTGGCAGAGAGCCCAGACTCTTAGAACCCCTTATTCCAAGAGTCTGGAGCCGTGGCAGAGAGCCCAGACTCTTAGAACCCCTTATTCCAAGAGTCTGGAGCCGTGGCAGAGAGCCCAGACTTGTGGATCTCCTCATACCACGAAACAATTCAACGACGGAGCAGTCAAGTAGGAAAAGTGGCAGAGTTGCATCAGTGGGGAGTGTCTGAGTGCCTGTGTCCCAGCTCTGTACTCTTCCTCCTATCTATGACCACATCAAGGTTGCGGGCACCACGACTGACCATACTCCCCCTCATTAAGCCTCCCATGACAGACATGACTACATCACACCAACAATTGCATTAAACTCATATTAACACGTCAAGTACTGTATATTACACACACACACACACACACACACACACACACACACACACACACACACACACACACACACACACACACACACACACACACACACTTTCAATTGAGTCAAAAACATCGTCAAATCAGGTCTTGATGGAGAGACTTTTAGAAGAGACATAACAAGAGCTTAAAGAGTGTGTTACTCTTTCTTCCTCATCAAAGAGCAATAATGTCTTGCCTGAACTAATGTTATGGCATGCAGGAAGTCTGCACCAACAGCCTCGTTTACCAGACCATCAACAAGGAGTACAGAGAGATCGTTCTTGAGAAGAAAGAACCGAGACTGAGAACTGTCTACGAGGTGTATGGGGGTCAAGAATGGAAGAGCTGAAGGCTCTCTGCCCACCCTCTATGTGGGTCGCAGGGAGCAGTGACCCCCATATTATGAACAAGTAAGCATTTTGACTTATCTCAGTTATATACAATATCCCTTTAAGAAACAAGCTTGGTCCAGGACCAGGCTGCAGGAAGACCACTGGAAACCTGACACTGGTATATCCCTGGAATATCCTCATTGTATCTCAGTATCGACAAAGTGATGAGAACGTCAGGTGAAGAAAGCCAGCAAGCCATCAACAAGCCATCAACAACCCATCAACCCTCACATCTCGCCAATCAACTTTCGACACAAGTTTGACAAAAGTGGACCAGCAGCTCTGCCCTGATATACCATTATTACAACTGATGTAATAACAAGTAATCATCGATATGCGTGTTGTTACGAGCCCCTGTAGCAGCCTCTACCATCCACAGGATGGATACGAGGTACAAACTAGCCACTACCATCCACAGGATGGATACGAGGTGTACAAACTATCCACTACCATCCACAGGATGGATACGAGGTGCACAAACTAGCCACTACCATCCACAGGATGGATACGAGGTGTACAAACTAGCCACTACCATCCGCAGGATGGATACGAGGTGCACAAACTAGCCACTACCATCCACAGGATGGATACGAGGTGCACAAACTAGCCACTACCATCCACAGGATGGATACGAGGTGCACAAACTATCCACTACCATCCACAGGATGGATACGAGGTGCACAAACTAGCCACTACCATCCACAGGATGGATACGAGGTACACAAACTAGCCACTACCATCCACAGGATGGATACGAGGTGCACAAACTATCCACTACCATCCACAGGATGGATACGAGGTACACAAACTAGCCACTACCATCCACAGGATGGATACGAGGTACACAAACTAGCCACTACCATCCACAGGATGGATACGAGGTACACAAACTATCCACTACCATCCACAGGATGGATACGAGGTACACAAACTAGCCACTACCATCCACAGGATGGATACGAGGTGCACAAACTATCCACTACCATCCACAGGATGGATACGAGGTACACAAACTAGCCACTACCATCCACAGGATGGATACGAGGTGCACAAACTATCCACTACCATCCACAGGATGGATACGAGGTGCACAAACTATCCACTACCATCCACAGGATGGATACGAGGTGCACAAACTATCCACTACCATCCACAGGATGGATACTAGGTGCACAAACTAGCCACTACCATCCACACACAAAATTGATGCATCTACAAACAAAAATCGGTAAAAAATATTAAGAATTCATCATATTTCTACTCAGCTGTGGCGACACGAGAGGCGAGTTTTAAAGGTATACATAATAAGCTGAGTGACGAGGCTGGAGCGCCACAATGTCACCACTGACACCCATGTCAACACACAACAAAAGACCACTAAACCCGCACGTGTCACTCTCTCTCTCTCTGGAGACCTTGAAGGTAATGCTCGCCATGCAACACCATTGTGCAACGCTATGCAACACCAGCGACGTATTTTTAAGCAAGAGTGACAGGCGAGTCTTAAAATATCTATCGTACGACCTTTCTTGTACCCCTCTCGTACGATCCCTATCGTACACGACCCCTCGTGCAACCCCCTCAACGCACACGACCCCTCAACGTACTATCCCTATTGTACACGACCCCTCGTACGATCCCTTCAACATGCAACCCCCCCTCAACGTACGACCCTTCAACGTACGACCCCATCAACGTATTTACCACTGATTCAAGTCACTACCCCTTCCCTGATTCGTTTCCAGTTGTCTTATTACGATTTCTTGAGTCAAGACAAGGGGATAAAGCTGAGAGAAGAGAGAGAAGAAGATTCTCACACAAGAGTGGGGGAACACAGACAGCAGGAGTGGGAAGACTAACGTTACACAAGTGGGGAAAACACAGGGTCAGGAGTGGGGAAACTTGGGAAATCTCCCCAATGCATAGCTAACCGGTTCAAGCACTCTCTCTCTCTCTCTCTCTCTCTCTCTCTCTCACCATGTCTTGAGTTCAATCCCACATTCCAGTCATGGCCATATTCAACCAGTCATGGCCATATTCAACCAGTCATGGCCATTAGGTAAGACACATATGCAACAGTTAGGTATCTTTATTATGAAACGTTTCGCCTACACAGTAGGCTTCTTCAGTCGAGTACAGAAAAGTTGATAGAAGCAGAAGATACTTGAAGACGATGTAATCAGTCCATCACCCTTAAAGTTTTGAGGTGGTCAGTCCCTCAGTCTGGAGAAGAGCATTGTTCCATAGTATGAAACAATATGGAGAAGAAGTGACAGGATGGAGCTTTTTATAGCGCCAAGAGGTGAGACGTAGGCCACTAGGAGAGGTAAGAACTCAGATGTTGAGAGGTCAGGTCCCTCTCAAATCCAGCCGCTCTCATTAGTGGAAGTTGTCGAAGTTGATTGTAGGTCTGTACCAAGATACCCTTGTGTTGCAGTGTCTGACAGATTGAACATTAAAATGGTATAAAACGTTTCAAAATAAAGATACCTAACTGTTGCATATGTGTCTTACCTAACAACCTGTCGGTATTTTATACCATTTTAATGTTCAATCATGGCCATATTCAACCAGTCATGGCCATATTCAACCAGTCATGGCCAACATTCAACCAGTCATGGCCATATTCAGCCAGTCATGGCCAACATTCAACCAGTCATGGCCATATTCAACCAGTCATGGCCAACATTCAACCAGTCATGGCCATATTCAACCAGTCATGGCCAACATTCAACAGTCATGGCCATATTCAGCCAGTCATGGCCAACATTCAACCAGTCATGGCCATATTCAACCAGTCATGGCCAACATTCAACCAGTCATGGCCATATTCAACCAGTCATGGCCAACATTCAACCAGCCATGGCCAACATTCAACCAGTCATGGCCATATTCAACTAGCCATGGCCAACATTCAACCAGCCATGGCCAACATTCAACCAGCCATGGCCAACATTCAACCAGCCATGGCCAACATTCAACCAGTCATGGCCAACATTCAACCAGCCATGGCCAACATTCAACCAGTCATGGCCAATATTCAACCAGTCATGGCCAACATTCAACTAGTCATGGCCAACATTCAACCAGTCATGGCCAACATTCGTAACGGCTTGACAAAACTCCTGGAGACGGAAACGTTGCCACAATGACCCATTAGTTACACTTGTGACCTTCTACCTAACAAAAAGTACAAGTAACAGGGGCCCAAGAGTTTTTGTACAACTCATCACTAGTGAGGCCTCACTTATGCAGCTCAGTTTTGGTCTCCTTACTACAGGATGGATCTAGATTCATTGGAGAACAGAGAAGAGTGACTAGAATGATTCACTGTATAAGGAACCTGTTGTTAGGTAAGACACATATGCAACAGTTAGGTCTCTTTATTTCGAAACGTTTCGCCTACACAGTAGGCTTCTTCAGTCGAGTACAGAAAAGTTGATAGAAGCAGAAGATACTTGAAGACGATGTAATCAGTCCATCACCCTTAAAGTTTTGAGGTGGTCAGTCCCTCAGTATAAGGAACCTCCCGTAAGAAGACAGATCGTTGAATGTTCACTGTCTGAGGAGACAGAATGAGAGATCATCCAAGTGTACAAGTGGATGATGAACAAAGCTGATATTGTACATGAATCGATGTAGATGTTTCGCCCTCCAGTGGCTTACAGATACCCAAATATTGCATATGTGCGTAATTTTCATCAAAGGTGATATCAGTAAAATACTGAAGATATCGACTCGGGTAAAAACCAGGAATAACGCATTTAATTTAGATAAATTTAGAGGTAAAAGGGACACAGGTAAGCACTGGTTTTCAGAGTTGTGGATGAGTCAACAATCTTCCGAGTAGGGCGATCGAGGCTAGGATCCTGGGTACCTTTAAGAAGGGATTAGGCAAATATACGAGTGAAAGGGGCTGGATTTGACTGGTGTCGTGGGTACGGGAGTAAATTCTTGGGTAGCTTTGGGTAGGTGGTTTTGATAAGGACCTGCCTTGTATGGGCCAGTAGGTCTTCTGCAGTGTTGTTCTTATATTTCACACACACACACACACACACACACACACACACACACACACACACACACACACACACACACACACACACACACACACACACACACACACACAGAGAGAGAGAGAGAGAGAGAGAGAGAGAGAGAGAGAGAGAGAGAGAGAGAGAGAGAAAGAGAGAAAGAAAGAGAGAAAGAAAGAGAGAGACCTAAGAATCTACCTAGCTTTAGTAAGTTTTATTGGAGGGGGTGATATGTTGGTGGTTGTGTGGACTATCTCACCCTGGCTCTGTCTCGCACCAGGCCTCCTAGGTTGAGACTAACACAGTACGGGGAAGCACACAGGAACTTCAAGGTGCGTCTACGACGTCAGGAGAGGCTGGAAAGACTTACGTATTTACTGAAAATAAAATTTGTGAATAATCTGACCCCAGATTGTGTATAGAGAAGGGGACGACCCCAGGAGCATGTTGCAAAGCAGGGGACGACCCCAGGAGCATGTTGCAGAGCAGGGGACGACCCCAGAAGCATGCTGTCGAGCAGGGGACAACCCCAGAAGCATGCTGTCAAGCAGGGGACGACGCCTGAAGCATGCTATTGAGCAGGGGACGACCCCAGAAACATGCTGTCGAGCAGGGGACGACCCCAGAAGCATGCTGTCGAGCAGGGGACGACCCCAGTAGCATGCTGTCGAGCAGGGGACGACCCCAAAAGCATGCTGTCGAGCAGGGGACGACCCCAGAAGCATGCTGTCGAGCAGGGGACGACCCCAGTGGTCACAAAGCAGGGAACAACCCCAGCAGCAACTCGTCAAGCAGTTGCAGCTGGTGTTCCACCTACAGCACTACCATCAGCTGATGAGAGTGCGTGCAGACAGTGTAGTGTGTGAAGGTGTTGAGTGCAGCTGTAAGCTGACAGCCACTCTTCATTATTAACACTAGGACCGAGCCTTCATAACCGCAGAAAGGTTCCTCCATCAGCCTGCAGTTGCTGGCTTGAAGAGGGGGGGGAGGGTTAAAGTCTATCTACTACATGAGGGTCATTAAGGCTGGTTGGTTGGTTAATGGGGTTTCAAGACTATCTACTACACGAGGGTCATTAAGGCGGGTTGGTTGGTTAATCAAGACTACTACAGGGTCATTAAAGCGAGGGTCATTAAGGCTGGTTGGTTAATGGAGTTTCAAGACTACTACACGAGGGTCATTAAGACTGGGGTTTTAATGGGGTTTCAAGACTATCTACTACACGAGAGTCATTAAGGCTGGTTGGTTGGTTAATGGAGTTTCAAGACTATCTACTAGGGTCACGTTAAGGGTTTCAAGACTATCTACTACACGAGGGTCATTAAGACTGGTTGGTTGGTTAATGGGGTTTCAAGACTATCTACTACACGAGGGTCATTAAGGCTGGTTGGTTGGTTAATGGGGTTTCAAGACTATCTACTACACGAGGGTCATTAAGGCTACATGTCACCTGTGCACCACCAGTCAAGAATACTTTAATACTTAAAATACTCATTATACTGTGTATATACACAAATAAACACCTGTATCATCACCACAGACAAGAACCGCAGTCATTAGCAGAGATAAGCGTAAAGAGACCAAGACTCTTCAACACCCTCCCATGGTAAAGGAAATTTATAGACCCCTGGATGTCTAAGATGGAACTTTAAGTTGCTCAAGTTAGCTGGGGATCAGAAGGGGGCCGAGTCTGGTACCAGGGAGCCTGGTCTGGTACCAGGGAGCCTGGTCTGGTACCAGGGAGCCGGGTATGGTACCAGGGAGCTGGGTATGGTACCAGGGAGCCGGGTATGGTACCAGGGAGCCGGGTCTGGTACCAGGGAGCCTGGTCTGGTACCAGGGAGCCTGGTCTGGTACCAGGGAGCCGGGTATGGTACCAGGGAGCCGGGTATGGTACCAGGGAGCTTGGTCTGGTACCAGGGAGCCTGATCTGGTACCAGGGAGCCGGGTCTAGTACCAGGGAGCCGGGTCTGGTACCAGGGAGCCTGGTCTGGTACCAGGGAGCCTGGTCTGGCACCAGGGAGCCGGGTCAGGTACCAGGGAGCCTGGACTGGCACCAGGGAGCCGGGTCTGGTACCAGGGAGCCGGGTCTGGTACCAGCGAGCCGGGTCTGGTACCAGGGAGCCGGGTCTGGTACCAGGGAGCTGGGTATGGTACCAGGGAGCCGGGTATGGTACCAGGGAGCCGGGTCTGGTACCAGGGAGCCTGGTCTGGTACCAGGGAGCCTGGTCTGGTACCAGGGAGCCGGGTATGGTACCAGGGAGCCGGGTATGGTACCAGGGAGCTTGGTCTGGTACCAGGGAGCCTGATCTGGTACCAGGGAGCCGGGTCTAGTACCAGGGAGCCGGGTCTGGTACCAGGGAGCCTGGTCTGGTACCAGGGAGCCTGGTCTGGCACCAGGGAGCCGGGTCAGGTACCAGGGAGCCTGGACTGGCACCAGGGAGCCGGGTCTGGTACCAGGGAGCCGGGTCTGGTACCAGGGAGCCGGGTCTGGTACCAGGGAGCCGGGTCTGGTACCAGGGAGCCGGGTCTGGTACCAGGGAGCCGGGTATGGTACCAGGGAGCCGGGTATGGTACCAGGGAGCCGGGTATGGTACCAGGGAGCCTGGTCTGGTACCAGGGAGCCGGGTATGGTACCAGGGAGCCGGGTATGGTACCAGGGAGCCGGGTATGGTACCAGGGAGCCGGGTATGGTACCATGGAGCCGGGTATGGTACCAGGGAGCCTGGTCTGGTACCAGGGAGCCTGGTCTGGTACCAGGGAGCCTGGTCTGGTACCAGGGAGCCTGGTCTGGTACCAGGGAGCCGGGTATGGTACCAGGGAGCCGGGTATGGTACCAGGGAGCTTGGTCTGGTACCAGGGAGCCTGATCTGGTACCAGGGAGCCGGGTCTGGTACCAGGGAGCCGGGTCTGGCACCAGGGAGCCGGGTCTGGTACCAGGGAGCCTGGTCTGGCACCAGGGAGCCGGGTCAGGTACCAGGGAGCCTGGACTGGCACCAGGGAGCCGGGTCTGGTACCAGGGAGCCGGGTCTGGTACCAGGGAGCCGGGTCTGGTACCAGGGAGCCGGGTCTGGCACCAGGGAGCCGGGTCTGGTACCAGGGAGCCTGGACTGGCACCAGGGAGCCTGGTCTGGTACCAGGGAGCCGGGTCTGGCACCAGGGAGCCTGGTCTGGCACCAGGGAGCCGGGTCTGGTACCAGGGAGCCGGGTCTGGTACCAGGGAGCCGGGTCTGGTACCAGGGAGCCCTGTCCACTAACTGGTACACACAGCCCTGTCCACCAGCTGATGGAACAATACCATCACTGAAACAAGTCACAGTACCATGGCTGGAACAATACTACCATGGCTGGAACAATACTACCATGGCTGGAACAATACTACCATGACTGGAACAATACTACCATGGCTGGAACAATACCATGGCTGGAACAATACTACCATGGCTGGAACAATACTACCATGGCTGGAACAATACTACCATGGCTGGAACAATACTACCATGGCTGGAACAATACTACCATGGCTGGAACAATACCATGACTGGAACAATACCATGACTGGAACAATACCATGGCTGGAACAATACCATGGCTGGAACAATACTACCATGACTGGAATACTACCACCATGGCTGGAACAATACCATGACTGGAACAATACTACCATGGCTGGAACAATATCATGACTGGAACAATACTACCATGACTGGAACAATACTACCATGGCTGGAACAATACCATGACTGGAACAATACTACCATGACTGGAACAATACCATGACTGGAATACTACCATGACTGGAATACTACCATGGCTGGAACAATACTACCATGACTGGAACAATACTACCATGACTGGAACAATACTACCATGGCTGGAACAATACTACCGTGACTGGAACAATACTACCATGACTGGAACAATACTACCATGACTGGAACAATACTACCATGACTGGAACAATACTACCATGACTGGAACAATACTACCATGACTGGAACAATACCATGACTGGAACAATACTACCATGACTGGAACAATACTACCATGACTGGAACAATACCATGACTGGAACAATACTACCATGACTGGAATACTACCATGGCTGGAACAATACTACCATGACTGGAACAATACTACCATGACTGGAATAATACCATGGCTGGAACAATACTACCATGACTGGAACAATACTACCATGGCTGGAACAATACTACCATGACTGGAACAATACTACCATGACTGGAATACTATCATGGCTGGAAAAATACCATGACTGGAACAATACCATGACTGGAACAATACCATGACTGGAACAATACCATGACTGGAACAATACCATGACTGGAACAATACCATGACTGGAACAATACCATGACTGGAACAATGGGAGGAGAACAGGCAACGGGAGATAGAGAAGTATGAAGGATTGTGGGGTCACCGCCCCCAACATCACGGACCCAGACCAAACCTGACAAAGACCTGACAGTACCATCAGACTGTTGGTGCCAGCAGCAAGCAATCCACACAGGCAGCGTGTTTATAAGTTGTAAGTCAATTTACGAATCTGATACAGTCGTAAATTCACTTACAATAATTTATATCTGGGTCGTTGAAGAATAATTCACCTCAGTACTCCACTGAAGCAGCCTGCTACGCAGGCGAAAAGTTTCTCCCAATAAAGAGGCCAAAAGTATTGCAAAAGTTGAGCAAAACGTTGCCACAATGTCACCTTTGTTGCACTTGTGAACTTTTCATATATTGTTGGTAATTGTACCAGTATTATTACTGGTGGGAATTTATCTTATGTAGAGGAGGTTTAACAGTCCTGGTCCCTTTACACTTATTATCTGGTAGTGTACTGGTATCACTTGTTATGTAGAGGAGGTTTAACAGTCCTGGTCCCTTTACACTTATTATCTGGTAGTGTACTGGTATCACTTGTTATGTAGAGGATGTTTAACAGTCCTGGTCCCTTTACACTTATTATCTGGTAGTGTACTGGTATCACTTGTGTCAGGGAGGACACACTGAACTTACTCTCTCTTCTCCCTTCCCTCCGCAGGTCATACCTGGCACGGGGGGGGACAGCCTCCCATCTACAATAACAGGAGATAGAATCTAACAATCAGTGTTACCACAGTCTCACAAAACAACCAATGTTACCACACCCGTCTCACAAAAAGCCTACCACCGTTACCAAAGCAACTTAGCTGACTTAATCAAGTTCCTCCTGACTTAACACTTGCTCAAGCGTTCACCAACAATCTCGTGTACTGGAATTCCGCTCAAACATTATCAATATCCTCTACCGTCGTTCAGAATACAGTAAAAACGCCTACAGTAACCTACCCAGCAAATACTCTAATTTCCTACCTGTAATGAGTTACAGTGGGAGCCTGTTAAGAGATTCTCTTAGAGAGGAAAATCTACCTTACCTAGCAAGAGGTAAAGTGTGTTCAGGGAGACTGGCACAGGAGCGGTGACTCGACCCCCCCAAATAAACACAACTGGTTGATGTCTCAACAACACTGGTTCTCAGATAACATACCTGATACACCTATAATAATCTATCCAGGACTGATATAGCAACAATAATCTATCAAGGACTGATATAGAAACAATAATCTATCAAGGACTGATATAGCAACAATAATCTATCAAGGACTGATATAGCAACAATAATCTATCAAGGACTGATATAGCAACAATAATCTATCCAGTACTAATATAGCAACAATAATCTATCAAGGACTGATATAGCAACAATAATCTATCAAGGACTGATATAGCAACAATAATCTATCAAGGACTGATATAGCAACAATAATCTATCAAGGACTGATATAGCAACAATAATCTATCCAGTACTAATATAGCAACAATAATCTATCAAGGACTGATATAGCAACAATAATCTATCAAGGACTGATATAGCAACAATAATCTATCAAGGACTGATATAGCAACAATCTATCAAGGACTGATATAGCAACAATAATCTATCCAGTACTGATATAGCAACAATAATCTATCCAGTACTAATATAGCAACAATAATCTATCCAGGACTGATATAGCAACAATAATCTATCCAGTACTAATATAGCAACAATAATCTATCAAGGACTGATATAGCAACAATAATCTATCCAGGACTGATATACCTATAATAATCTATCCAGGACTGATATAGCAACAATAATCTATCCAGTACTGATATAGCAACAATAATCTATCCAGTACTGATATAGCAACAATAATCTATCCAGTACTGATATAGCAACAATAATCTATCCAGTACTGATATAGCAACAATAATCTATCAAGGACTGATATAGCAACAATAATCTATCCAGTACTGATATAGCAACAATAATCTATCCAGTACTGATATAGCAACAATAATCTATCCAGTACTGATATAGCAACAATAATCTATCCAGGACTGATATAGCAACAATAATCTATCCAGTACTGATATAGCAACAATAATCTATCCAGTACTAATATAGCAACAATAATCTATCAAGGACTGACATAGCAACAATAATCTATCAAGGACTGATATAGCAACAATAATCTATCAAGGACTGATATAGCAACAATAATCTATCAAGGACTGATATAGCAACAATAATCTATCAAGGACTGATATAGCAACAATAATCTATCAAGGACTGACATAGCAACAATAATCTATCAAGGACTCATATAGCAACAATAATCTATCAAGGACTGATATAGCAACAATAATCTATCCAGTACTGATATAGCAACAATAATCTATCCAGTACTAATATAGCAACAATAATCTATCCAGGACCGATATAGCAACAATAATCTATCCAGGACTGATATACCTATAATAATCTATCAAGGACTGATATAGCAACAATAATCTATCCAGTACTGATATAGCAACAATAATCTATCCAGTACTAATATAGCAACAATAATCTATCCAGGACTGATATAGCAACAATAATCTATCCAGGACTGATATACCTATAATAATCTATCAAGGACTGATATAGCAACAATAATCTATCCAGGACTGATATACCTATAATAATCTATCAAGGACTGATATAGCAACAATAATCTATCCAGGACTGATATACCTATAATAATCTATCAAGGACTGATATAGCAACAATAATCTATCCAGTACTAATATAGCAACAATAATCTATCAAGGACTGATATAGCAACAATAATCTATCCAGGACTGATATACCTATAATAATCTATCAAGGACTGATATAGCAACAATAATCTATCCAGGACTGATATACCTATAATAATCTATCCAGGACTGATATACCTATAATAATCTATCCAGGACTGATATACCTATAATAATCTATCCAGGACTGATATAGCAACAATAATCTATCCAGGACTGATATAGCAACAATAATCTATCCAGGACTGATATACCTATAATAATCTATCCAGGACTGATATACCTATAATAATCTATCCAGGACTGATATAGCAACAATAATCTATCCAGTACTGATATAGCAACAATAATCTATCCAGGACTGATATAGCAACAATAATCTATCCAGTACTAATATAGCAACAATAATCTATCAAGGACTGATATAGCAACAATAATCTATCAAGGACTGATATAGCAACAATAATCTATCCAGGACTGATATACCTATAATAATCTATCCAGGACTGATATAGCAACAATAATCTATCCAGTACTGATATAGCAACAATAATCTATCCAGGACTGATATAGCAACAATAATCTATCCAGTACTGATATAGCAACAATAATCTATCCAGTACTGATATAGCAACAATAATCTATCCAGGACTGATATAGCAACAATAATCTATCCAGTACTAATATAGCAACAATAATCTATCAAGGACTGATATAGCAACAATAATCTATCAAGGACTGATATAGCAACAATAATCTATCCAGGACTGATATACCTATAATAATCTATCCAGGACTGATATAGCAACAATAATCTATCCAGTACTGATATAGCAACAATAATCTATCCAGGACTGATATAGCAACAATAATCTATCCAGTACTAATATAGCAACAATAATCTATCAAGGACTGATATAGCAACAATAATCTATCCAGTACTGATATAGCAACAATAATCTATCCAGTACTAATATAGCAACAATAATCTATCCAGTACTAATATAGCAACAATAATCTATCCAGTACTAATATAGCAACAATAATCTATCAAGGACTGACATAGCAACAATAATCTATCAAGGACTGATATAGCAACAATAATCTATCAAGGACTGACATAGCAACAATAATCTATCAAGGACTGATATAGCAACAATAATCTATCCAGTACTAATATAGCAACAATAATCTATCAAGGACTGACATAGCAACAATAATCTATCAAGGACTAATATAGCAACAATAATCTATCAAGGACTGATATAGCAACAATAATCTATCAAGGACTAATATAGCAACAATAATCTATCAAGGACTAATATAGCAACAATAATCTATCAAGGACTGACATAGCAACAATAATCTATCAAGGACTGATATAGCAACAATAATCTATCAAGGACTGACATAGCAACAATAATCTATCCAGTACTAATATAGCAACAATAATCTATCAAGGACTGACATAGCAACAATAATCTATCAAGGACTAATATAGCAACAATAATCTATCAAGGACTGATATAGCAACAATAATCTATCCAGTACTGATATAGCAACAATAATCTATCAAGGACTGATATAGCAACAATAGTCTATCAAGGACTGATATAGCAACAATAATCTATCAAGGACTGATATAGCAACAATAATCTATCAAGGACTGACATAGCAACAATAATCTATCAACGACTGATATAGCAACAATAATCTATCAAGGACTGATATAGCAACAATAATCTATCAAGGACTGATATAGCAACAATAATCTATCAAGGACTGATATAGCAACAATAATCTATCAAGGACTGATATAGCAATAATAATATAGGCTGGTATATCAAGAACTATATAGAATATAATGGTTTAAAACTGCACAAGTTGAAGAATGACACCAGTGGAACACTTCAGAATCTTTATCCCTTCAACGTTTCGCCCGCCATTACTGTCTTCATCAGTCCAGTACAGAGGAAATGGTTGCAGATGTGGAGGAGGTATATAGTTCCACATTCTTTCATTTATGTTCTTGAATTTGTATTGATAAAACCACTGGTGGGCGAAACGTCTAGAGTAAAGATACCCAAATGTTGCATGTGTGTGTAATTTTCAATATGGGCCAGTAGGCCTGCTGCAGTGCTCCTATATGTTCTGAACCACACAGTAGCACTGGTTTGAGACCCAGCTGAGTGCTTGTCTAACTTGACCGTAGATGATACTAGATACCAGGTCTAGTGGCCTTCCAGGTCCTGTGGCCTTCCAGGTCTTGTGGCCTTCCAGGTCCTGTGGCCTTCCAGGTCCTGTGGCCTTCCAGGTCCTGTGGCCTTCCAGGTCCTGTGGCCTTCCAGGTCCTGTGGCCTTCCAGGTCCTGTGGCCTTCCAGGCCCTGTGGTCTTCCAGGTCCTGTGGCCTTCCAGGTCCTGTGGCTTTCCAGGACCTGTGGTCTTCCAGGACCTGTGGCCTTCCAGGTCCTGTGGCCTTCCAGGCCCTGTGGGCTTCCAGGCCCTGTGGGCTTCCAGGCCCTGTGGGCTTCCAAGCCCAGTGGCCTTCCAGGCTCTGTGGCCTTCCAGGCTCTGTGGCCTTCCAGGCCCTGTGGCCTTCCAGGCCCTGTGGCCTTTCAGGCCCTGTGGCCTTCCAGGCCCTGTGGCCTTCCAGGCCCAGTGGCCTTCCAGGCCCAGTGGCCTTCCAGGCCCTGTGGCCTTCCAGGCCCTGTGGTTGGCAACTGGGAGGCGTGATCTGGGACTGGGCCGCGGGGGCGTTGACCCCTCTGGAAACATCCTTCAGGTACCTGTATAAGATTTGAGAGGTGCCTAAGAGAGGGCCATAAGGAAGGTGTGCCACACCTGACAGGACTTAATTAAGACCAACTTGAGAAACAGTTCTGCATAATTTGACAACTTTGTCAAGGTGACGCTTGTCGACTTGACGAAGCTTGCCACCACCGTCTCCCTCACACCACCACCACCACCATCTCCCTCACACCACCACCACCACCGTCTCCCTCACACCACCACCGTCTCCCTCACACCACCACCGTCTCCCTCACACCACCACCACCACCGTCTCCCTCACACCACCACCACCGTCTCCCTCACACCACCACCACCACCGTCTCCCTCACACCACCACCACCACCGTCTCCCTCACACCACCACCACCACCGTCTCCCTCACACCACCACCACCACCACCGTCTCCCTCACACCACCACCACCACCGTCTCCCTCACACCACCACCACCACCGTCTCCCTCACACCACCACCACCGTCTCCCTCACACCACCACCACCGTCTCCCTCACACCACCACCACAACCACCACCACCGTCTTCCTCACACCACCACCGTCTCCCTCACACCACCACCGTCACCCTCACACCACCACCGTCTCCCTCACACCACCACCACCGTCTCCCTCACACCACCACCGTCTCCCGCACACCACCACCACCACCGTCTCCCTCACACCACCACCACCACCACCGTCTCCCTCACACCACCACCACCGTCTCCCTCACACCACCACCACCACCACCGTCTTCCTCACACCACCACCGTCTCCCTCACACCACCACCGTCTCCCTCACACCACCACCACCACCACCGTCTCCCTCACACCACCACCACCACCACCGTCTCCCTCACACCACCACCGTCTCCCTCACACCACCACCACCACCACCACCACCGTCTCCCTCACACCACCACCGTCTCCCTCACACCACCACCACCACCACCACCGTCTCCCTCACACCACCACCACCACCACCGTCTCCCTCACACCACCACCGTCTCCCTCACACCACCACCACCACCACCACCGTCTCCCTCACACCACCACCACCACCACCGTCTCCCTCACACCACCACCACCACAACCGTCTCCCTCACACCACCACCACCACCACCACCGTCACCCAAACACCACCACCACCACCACCGTCTCCCACACACCACCACCACCACCACCGTCTCCCTCACACCACCACCACCACCGTCTCCCTCACACCACCACCACCACCACTGTCTCCCTCACACCACCACCACAGACACCCACACACCACCACCACCACTGTCTCCCTCACACCACCACCACCACCACTGTCTCCCTCACACCACCACCATCACTGTCTCCCTCACACCACCACCATCACTGTCTCCTTCACACCACCACCACTACTGTCTCCCTCACACCACCACCACTACTGTCTCCCTCACACCACCACCACTACTGTCTCCCTCACACCACCACCACTACTGTCTCCCTCACACCACCACCACCACTGTCTCCCTCACACCACCACCACGACTGTCTCCCTCACACCACCACCACCACTGTCTCCCTCACACCACCACCACCACTGTCTCCCTCACACCACCACCACCACCACTGTCTCCCTCACACCACCACCACCGTCTCCCACACACCACCACCACAGACACCCTCACACCACCCCCACCGTCTCCCTCACACCACCACCACCGTCTCCCTCACACCACCACCACCACTGTCTCCCTCACACCACCACCACCACCACCACTGTCTCCCTCACACCACCACCACCACCACCACCACTGTCTCCCTCACACCACCACCACTACTGTCTCCCTCACACCACCACCACTACTGTCTCCCTCACACCACCACCACTACTGTCTCCTTCACACCACCACCACTACTGTCTCCCTCACACCACCACCACTACTGTCTCCCTCACACCACCACCACTACTGTCTCCCTCACACCACCACCACTACTGTCTCCCTCACACCACCACCACTACTGTCTCCCTCACACCACCACCACTACTGTCTCCCTCACACCACCACCACTACTGTCTCCCTCACACCACCACCACTACTGTCTCCCTCACACCACCACCACCACTGTCTCCCTCACACCATCACCACCACTGTCTCCCTCACACCATCACCACCACTGTCTCCCTCACACCACCACTGTCTCCCTCACACCACCATCACCACTGTCTCCCTCACACCACCACCACCACCACCACCGTCTCCCTCACACCACCACCACCTCCCTCACACCACCACCACCGTCTCCCTCACACCACCACCACCACCACCACTGTCTCCCTCACACCACCACCACTGTCTCCCTCACACCACCACCACCAGTCTCCCTCACACCACCACCACTACTGTCTCCCTCACACCACCACCACTGCCTCCCTCACACCACCACCACTACTGTCTCCCTCACACTACCACCACTGCCTCCCTCACACCACCACCACTGCCTCCCTCACACCACCACCACTACTGTCTCCCTCACACCACCACCCCTGCCTCCCTCACACCACCACCACTACTGTCTCCCTCACACCACCACCCCTGCCTCCCTCACACCACCACCACTGCCTCCCTCACACCACCACCACTACTGTCTCCCTCACACCACCACCACTACTGTCTCCCTCACACCACCACCACAACTGTCTCCCTCACACCACCACCACTACTGTCTCCCTCACACCACCACCACCACTGTCTCCCTCACACCACCACCACCACTGTCTCCCTCACACCACCACCACCACCACCACCACTGTCTCCCTCACACCACCACCACTGTCTCCCTCACACCACCACCACCACTGTCTCCCTCACACCACCACCACCACTGTCTCCCTCACACCACCACCACCACCACCACTGTCTCCCTCACACCACCACCACCACTGTCTCCCTCACACCATCACCACCACTGTCTCCCTCACACCACCACCACCACTGTCTCCCTCACACCACCACCACCACTGTCTCCCTCACACCACCACCACCACTGTCTCCCTCACACCACCACCACCACTGTCTCCCTCACACCACCACCACAGCCTCCCTCACACCACCACCACTGCCTCCCTCACACCACCACCACTGCCTCCCTCACACCACCACTACCACCACTGTCTCCCTCACACCATCACCACCACCACTGTCTCCCTCACACCATCACCACCACTGTCTCCCTCACACCACCACCACCACCGTCTCCCTCACACCACCACCACCACCGTCTCCCTCACACCACCACTGTCTCCCTCACACCACCACCACCACTACTACTGCCTCCCTCACACCACCACCACTGTCTCCCTCACACCACCACCACCACTATCTCCCTCACACCACCACCACTGCCTCCCTCACACCACCACCACTACTGTCTCCCTCACACCACCACCACTACTGTCTCCCTCACACCACCACTACTGTCTCCCTCACACCACCACCACTGCCTCCCTCACACCACCACCACTGCCTCCCTCACACCACCACCACTACTGTCTCCCTCACACCACCACCACTACTGTCTCCCTCACACCACCACCACCACTGTCTCCCTCACACCACCACCACTGCCTCCCTCACACCACCACCACCACCACTGTCTCCCTCACACCACCACCACTGCCTCCCTCACACCACCACTACTACTGTCTCCCTCACACCACCACCACTGCCTCCCTCACACCACCACCACCACCACCACTGCCTCCATCACACCACCACCACTGCCTCCCTCACACCACCACCACCACCACTGCCTCCCTCACCACCACCACTGTCTCCCTCACACCACCACCACTGCCTCCCTCACACCACCACCACTGCATCCCTCACACCACCACCACCACCACCACCACTGCCTCCCTCACCACCAGCACCACCACCACTGTCTCCCTCACACCACCACCACCGTCTCCCTCACACCACCACCACCGTCTCCCTCACACCACCACCACTGCCTCCCTCACACCACCACTACTGTCTCCCTCACACCACCACCACTGCCTCCCTCACACCACCACCACTGTCTCCCTCACACCACCACCACCACTATCTCCCTCACACCACCACCACTGCCTCCCTCACACCACCACCACTACTGTCTCCCTCACACCACCACCACTGCCTCCATCACACCACCACCACTACTGTCTCCCTCACACCACCACCACTACTGTCTCCCTCACACCACCACCACTACTGTCTCCCTCACACCACCACCACTACTGTCTCCCTCACACCACCACCACTGCCTCCCTCACACCAGCACCACTGCCTCCCTCACACCACCACCACTACTGTCTCCCTCACACCACCACCACTGCCTCCATCACACCACCACCACTACTGTCTCCCTCACACCACCACCACTACTGTCTCCCTCACACCACCACCACTACTGTCTCCCTCACACCACCACCACTACTGTCTCCCTCACACCACCACCACTACTGTCTCCCTCACACCACCACCACTGCCTCCCTCACACCAGCACCACTGCCTCCCTCACACCACCACCACTACTGTCTCCCTCACACCACCACCACTACTGTCTCCCTCACACCACCACCACTACTGTCTCCCTCACACCACCACCACCACTGCCTCCCTCACACCACCACCACCACTGCCTCCCTCACACCACCACCACCACTGCCTCCCTCACACCACCACCACCA
Source organism: Cherax quadricarinatus (assembly GCF_038502225.1). Classification (NCBI taxonomy): domain Eukaryota; kingdom Metazoa; phylum Arthropoda; class Malacostraca; order Decapoda; family Parastacidae; genus Cherax; species Cherax quadricarinatus. The sequence continues at coordinate 193,742 of NC_091384.1, read as the reverse complement.
CTGCCTCCCTCACACCACCACCACCACTGCCTCCCTCACACCACCACCACTGCCTCCCTCACACCACCACCACTGCTTCCCTCACACCACCACCACTGCCTCCCTCACACCACCACCACTGCCTCCCTCACACCACCACCACTGCCTCCCTCACACCACCACCACTGTCTCCCTCACCACCACCACCACTGCCTCCCTCACACCACCACCACTGCCTCCCTCACACCACCACCACCACCACTGCCTCCCTCACACCACCACCACTGCCTCCCTCACACCACCACCACTGTCTCCCTCACACCACCACCACTGTCTCCCTCACACCACCACCACTGCCTCCCTCACACCACCAACACTGCCTCCCTCACACCACCACCACTGTCTCCCTCACACCACCACCACCACCACTGTCTCCCTCACACCACCACCACCACCACTGTCTCCCTCACACCACCACCACCACCACTGTCTCCCTCACACCACCACCACTGCCTCCCTCACACCACCACCACTGCCTCCCTCACACCACCACCACTGCCTCCCTCACACCACCACCACTGTCTCCCTCACACCACCACCACTGCCTCCCTCACACCACCACCACTGTCTCCCTCACACCACCACCACCACCACTGCCTCCCTCACACCACCACCACTGCCTCCCTCACACCACCACTGCCTCCCTCACACCACCACTACTGTCTCCCTCACACCACCACTGCCTCCCTCACACCACCACTACTGTCTCCCTCACACCACCACTGCCTCCCTCACACCACCACCACCACCACTGCCTCCCTCACACCACCACTACTGTCTCCCTCACACCACCACTGCCTCCCTCACACCACCACTACTGTCTCCCTCACACCACCACTGCCTCCCTCACACCACCACCACCACCACTGCCTCCCTCACACCACCACTACTGTCTCCCTCACACCACCACTGCCTCCCTCACACCACCACTACTGTCTCCCTCACACCACCACTGCCTCCCTCACACCACCACCACCACCACTGCCTCCCTCACACCACGACTACTGTCTCCCTCACACCACCACTGCCTCCCTCACACCACCACAACTGTCTCCCTCACACCACCACTGCCTCCCTCACACCACCACCACCACCACTGCCTCCCTCACACCACCACTACTGTCTCCCTCACACCACCACTGCCTCCCTCACACCACCACTACTGTCTCCCTCACACCACCACTGCCTCCCTCACACCACCACCACCACCACTGTCTCCCTCACACCACCACCACAACCACAGACTCCCTCACACCACCACCACCACCACTGTCTCCCTCACACCACCACCACCACCACTGTCTCCCTCACACCACCACCACCACTGCCTCCCTCACACCACCACTACTGTCTCCCTCACACCACCACCACCACCACTGCCTCCCTCACACCACCACTACTGTCTCCCTCACACCACCACCACCACCACTGCCTCCCTCACACCACCACTACATATACATTTAGGGTAAACCTGAGTACAGAGATCAGAAGAGTACAGTACACTTGCATTAGTACACACGTCAGTTTGTACACAAACACATGACTGATCAAACTGTCATGTCTGGTAGTACACAGACAGTCTTGACTATAGCAGACAGGTTTTTATACCAAATAAACCAATGTCCTCCCTGGGTTTATTGATTCCAGGGTCCATGGCACAGTGGCCTGTTCTCTGAGTAGACCTGCTCGATGTCCTGATCCATCAGGCTATTATTCAGAGCAGTATTGAAGGTGGTCAGTCCCTCAGCTTAGGGACTCACCACCTCAAATACATTTTCTCCAAGGTTAAGGGACTGATGCCTCTGTGACTGAAGAAGGCTACTGTGTGAGCGGAACGTTTCAACAATTGGAGGGGGCCAGCGCCCCCTAAGGGCCGGTCCCCAGACCAGCCATGTTACAGTTCTTGGTCCCTGACCAGCAGTAGACAGGGAAACACCAATATTAACAACGTGAGGGAAGAATTAACGTTAATTTAACCGTATACAGTGAACCCCGTCTCCCGTATACAGTGAACCCCGTCTCCCGTATACAGTGAACCCCGGTCTCCCGTATACAGTGAACCCCGTCTCCCGTACACAGTGAACCCCGTCTCCCGTATACAGTGAACCCCGGTCTCCCGTATACAGTGAACCCCGGTCTCCCGTATACAGTGAACCCCGTCTCCCGTATACAGTGAACCCCGTCTCCCGTATACAGTGAACCCCCGTCTCCCGTATGCAGTGAACCCCCGTCTCCCGTATACAGTGAACCCCGTCTCCTGTATACAGTGAACCCCGTCTCCCGTATGCAGTGAACCCCGTCTCCCGTATACAGTGAACCCCCGTCTCCCGTATACAGTGAACCCCCGTCTCCCGTATGCAGTGAACCCCGTCTCCCGTATGCAGTGAACCCCCGTCTCCCGTATGCAGTGAACCCCCGTCTCCCGTATACAGTGAACCCCCGTCTCCCGTATGCAGTGAACCCCGTCTCCCGTATGCAGTGAACCCCCGTCTCCCGTACACATTGAACCCCGTCTCCCGTATACAGTGAACCCCCGTCT
>NC_091384.1:166164-183664 GCF_038502225.1 Cherax quadricarinatus | reverse complement strand
ATCTTGAAGGTGGAAGATAAGGCAGTCAGTCCCTCAATCTTGAAGGTGGAAGATAAGGCAGTCAGTCCCTCAATCTTGAAGGTGGAAGATAAGGCAGTCAGTCCCTCAGTCTTGAAGGTGGTAGATAAGGCAGTCAGTCCCTCAATCTTGAAGGTGGTAGATAAGGCAGTCAGTCCCTCAATCTTGAAGGTGGAAGATAAGGCAGTCAGTCTCTCAGTCTTGAAGGTGGAAGATAAGGCAGTCAGTCCCTCAGTCTTGAAGGTGGTAGATAAGGCAGTCAGTCCCTCAATCTTGAAGGTGGTAGATAAGGCAGTCAGTCCCTCAGTCTTGAAGGTGGTAGATAAGGCAGTCAGTCCCTCAGTCTTGAAGGTGGAAGATAAGGCAGTCAGTCCCTCAGTCTTGAAGGTGGAAGATAAGGCAGTCAGTCCCTCAGTCTTGAAGGTGGTAGATGAGGCAGTCAGTCCCTCAGTCTTGAAGGTGGTAGATAAGGCAGTCAGTCCCTCAGTCTTGAAGGTGGTAGATGAGGCAGTCAGTCCCTCAGTCTTGAAGGTGGTAGATAAGGCAGTCAGTCCCTCAGTCTTGAAGGTGGAAGATAAGGCAGTCAGTCCCTCAGTCTTGAAGGTGGTAGATAAGGCAGTCAGTCCCTCAGTCTTGAAGGTGGTAGATAAGGCAGTCAGTCCCTCAGTCTTGAAGGTGGTAGATAAGGCAGTCAGTCCCTCAGTCTTGAAGGTGGAAGATAAGGCAGTAAGTCCCTCAGTCTTGAAGGTGGTAGATGAGGCAGTCAGTCCCTCAGTCTTGAAGGTGGTAGATAAGGCAGTCAGTCCCTCAGTCTTGAAGGTGGTAGATAAGGCAGTCAGTCCCTCAGTCTTGAAGGTGGAAGATAAGGCAGTAAGTCCCTCAGTCTTGAAGGTGGTAGATAAGGCAGTAAGTCCCTCAGTCTTGAAGGTGGAAGATAAGGCAGTCAGTCCCTCAGTCTTGAAGGTGGTAGATAAGGCAGTCAGTCCCTCAGTCTTGAAGGTGGTAGATAAGGCAGTCAGTCCCTCAGTCTTGAACGTGTTCAGTAAGCCACGTCTTTCTGAAATTTGGTTAAGCGTCCGCACAGTGATAACCAGGTGTCGTACAACACCTGGTTACTTACTAACAAAGGTACACGATACCATTACAAAGGTTTCATACACGTAACGTAAATAAAATTTATCGAAACCAGGTCCTGAGACCTGGTTTCCTCCAGGTCTCAGGACCTGGTATTAAAACCTTACTTATATAGCCAGGAAGAGGTGTGAGGTGTACAGGTGGTGACACAAGAGTACAGGTAATGAGAACCACCTGTGCACGCCACGCCACTTGTAGACGACACACACCACCTGTGGACGACCACCAAACTTAATGCCTCCTTACCACCGCTCAAGTCTTGACAAGTTACTTAAAGTTACTCGCTGCTGTAAAACACTAACCACAACTTGAGTGATCCAGGTGTCAGGGCGATGTAGACGCCAGCATTTGATCATCAAGATGGCTTGATGACGCTACTGGAGGGCAAAACGTTGCTACAAACACAAAATGTTGCATGTACGTCAGTCTATAGAGTGGGTTTCTTCAGTCAGATACAGAAGCAGCAGATGTGGTAGTGAAATGATGTAATCAGTCCACCAACCTTGGTGATAAGATAAGATTTCGTTCGGATTTTTAACCCCGGAGGGTTAGCCACCCAGGATAACCCAAGAAAGTCAGTGCGTCATCAAGGACTGTCTAACTTATTTCCATTGTGGTCCTTAATCTTGTCCCCCAGGATGCCACCCACACCAGTCGACTAACACCCAGGATGCCACCCTCACCAGTCCACTAACACCCAGGATGCCACCCACACCAGTCAACTAACACCCAGGATGCCACCCACACCAGTCAACTAACACCCAGGATGCCACCCACACCAGTCAACTAACACCCAGGATGCCACCCTCACCAGTCCACTAACACCCAGGATGCGACCCACACCAGTCGACTAACACCCAGGATGCCACCCACACCAGTCGACTAACACCCAGGATGCCACCCACACCAGTCGACTAGCACCCAGGATGCCACCCACACTAGTCCACTAACACCCAGGATGCCACCCTCACCAGTCAACTAACACGCAGGATGCCACCCACACCAGTTAACTAACACCAAGGATGCCACCCACACTAGTCAACTAACACCCAGGATGCCACCCACACTAGTCAACTAACACCCAGGATGCCACCCACACCAGTCAAATAGCACCCAGGATGCCACCCACACCAGTTAACTAACACCCAGGATGCCACCCACACCAGTCAACTAACACCCAGGATGCCACCCACACCAGTTAACTAACACCCAGGTACCTACTTACTACTAGGTGAAGAAGACAACAGGTGTAAGGAAACGTGTGGAAATGTTTCCACCCGCCGGGAATCGAACCCGGGCCCTCCGTGTGTAAAGCGGGAGCTTTAGCCACCAGGCCACTGGTCAATCGGTATTTTATACCATTTTCAGACCAAGAGCTGTAACCTAACAGCAAGGATCAACACACGAGGATCATTACTGGTTAAGAGGATTGTTAATATCCTCACAGCTTCCCCTCAGACCAGACTGTTATGGATGGCATACGGTACCGACAAGGTGTTGAGATACTGGGGGACTGATCCCCCAAGACTACGAGACTGACCCCTTAGACAGGGTCTCCAGAAGCAACAAGACTCAGCCAACAGTACCTATGATACCTTTGATATACCTTTGAAGAGTTTCGAGAGAGTGCTGTTGGAGGCCCGCTTCCTCACATATCCATCACAGCCTGGTTGATCTGGCACCTGGTGAAGATACTTGTCCAGTTTCCACTTGCAGACTTCTACACTTGTTCCAGCAGTGTTTCTGATATCTTCTGGTAAGATGTTGAATAATCTGGAGCCACGGATGTTGATACAGTGTTCTCTTATTGTGCTCACGGATGTTGATACAGTGTTCTCTTATTGTGTCCACGGATGTTGATACAGTGTTCTCTTATTGTGTCCATGGATGTTGATACAGTGTTCTCTTATTGTGTCCACGGATGTTGATACAGTGTTCTCTTGTGTCCATGGATGTTGATACAATGTTCTCTTATTGTGCTCACGGATGTTGATACAGTGTTCTCTTATTGTGTCCACGGATGTTGGTACAGTGTTCTCTTATTGTGCCCACGGATGTTGATACAGTGTTCTCTTATTGTGTCCACGGATGTTGATACAGTGTTCTCTTGTGTCCACGGATGTTGATACAATGTTCTCTTATTGTACCCACGGATGTTGATACAATGTTCTCTTATTGTGTCCACGGATGTTGATACAGTGTTCTCTTATTGTGTCCACGGATGTTGATACAGTGTTCTCTTGTGTCCACGGATGTTGATACAGTGTTCTCTTATTGTACCCACGGATGTTGATACAGTGTTCTCTTATTGTGCTCACGGATGTTGATACAGTGTTCTCTTATTGTGTCCACGGATGTTGGTACAGTGTTCTCTTATTGTGCCCACGGATGTTGATACAGTGTTCTCTTATTGTGTCCACGGATGTTGATACAGTGTTCTCTTGTGTCCACGGATGTTGATACAATGTTCTCTTATTGTACCCACGGATGTTGATACAATGTTCTCTTATTGTGTCCACGGATGTTGATACAGTGTTCTCTTATTGTGTCCACGGATGTTGATACAGTGTTCTCTTATTGTACCCACGGATGTTGATACAGTGTTCTCTTATTGTGTCCACGGATGTTGATACAGTGTTCTCTTGTGTCCACGGATGTTGATACAATGTTCTCTTATTGTGTCCACGGATGTTGATACAGTGTTCTCTTATTGTGTCCACGGATGTTGATACAGTGTTCTCTTATTGTGCCCACGGATGTTGATACAATGTTCTCTTATTGTACCCACGGATGTTGATACAGTGTTCTCTTATTGTGTCCACGGATGTTGATACAATGTTCTCTTATTGTGCCCACGGATGTTGATACAATGTTCTCTTATTGTACCCACGGATGTTGATACAATGTTCTCTTATTGTGCCCACGGATGTTGATACAATGTTCTCTTATTGTGTCCACGGATGTTGATACAATGTTCTCTTATTGTGTCCACGGATGTTGATACAGTGTTCTCTTATTGTGTCCACGGATGTTGATACAGTGTTCTCTTATTGTGCCCACGGATGTTGATACAATGTTCTCTTATTGTGTCCACGGATGTTGATACAATGTTCTCTTATTGTACCCACGGATGTTGATACAATGTTCTCTTATTGTGCTCACGGATGTTGATACAATGTTCTCTTATTGTGTCCACGGATGTTGATACAATGTTCTCTTATTGTACCCACGGATGTTGATACAATGTTCTCTTATTGTGCTCACGGATGTTGATACAATGTTCTCTTATTGTGCTCACGGATGTTGATACAATGTTCTCTTATTGTGTCCACGGATGTTGATACAATGTTCTCTTGTGCCCACGGATGTTGATACAGTGTTCTCTTATTGTGTCCACGGATGTTGATACAGTGTTCTCCTACTGTGCTCACCGCACCCCTGCTCCTCACTGGGTTTGTTTTACACTTCCTCCCATATCTCTGATCCAGTATGTTATGGCAGTATGCAGGTTTGAGACAGAAAACATTTTTTCAGAGAAACATTCAAATAAGGCTTTAATTAACGCGACGGTCTGGAGTTTTGAGACTGATCGCGGGTTCTATCCCCGCCCGTGGTATGTTTTTATTTTGAAGACTTCTATTCAGTGAGATTTTTTGCAAATACGATTGAAATAGCATCCTCTACAACGGCCTTTTTTCACGCAATACAAAAATTTAGACTGGCTTTTTAACTTCATTAAAATCCCCACTAAATAGCTTAATGATTTGCTGTTCTTGATTCACCGGTCTTCTCCCGGTCCGGGTCTTTTCCAGACGGTGACCCGGCCTTGGTTCCCTGTCTTAGGAGTGTCTTGAGACCTGTCATTTTCTGGGACCTCATTTTCTGGGACCAACTGTCCCCGAGCCCTCACGGGGCTCGTAGAGAGAAGCTAGGCCTCTAAAAATTATTTACTGCACTCAAGATTGTGTCTCATTCCCTATATAAATTTCTCTCATCGTTAAGACACTTGAGAAGTTCATTTCCCACATCAGATCTCAAAGTTGAGAGACCTTAAAGAAGAGGAAACATTCACCATAGTTCATTCAATACCCCAAGTGCCACAAGTGTGCAATGACCCTCAAACTGCAACATTTAAAATACCCGGTAATTTAAATGTAGAGAAGTAATTTCTTGTCAGAGCAGCATCCAGCATCACCTGATGCTAATGTATACACAGTTTTAAGAACAGGCATGACAGGACTCGTTTGGATGAGAGTGAAGCCAGCAGCGTCTAGCGGAGAAGCGAGGCCAGGAGCCGAGATGCGAGGCCAGGAGCCGAGACGCGAGGCCAGGAGCCGAGATGCGAGGCCAGGAGCTGAGACTCGACCCTTGTATCAACAGGTAAATATATTGTGAAATTAATTTACACATCGCATAATGAGACCAAGTGTGGTATTATATACGCAAGTCCAACAATACAGGGGACACTGTAACCGCTGTCTGAAACCGGTTTCGTGAGTGCTACCTGACAGCCCAGCTAGAGGAAACACTGCCTTGTTGACCAGTCAATCAGGCTATTGATGCCAGTGGTTTACAAACCTCCACAGCCATCACAAGCTGCTTGAACAGGATGAGTCAACAATCCAGTGTCCCTCAAAACCATCAGTGTTCCAGCAATATTCCTTCTACCTGGATAGACTTCCAGGGATCAAAGCCCCCTCTTGGCCTCGTCAAGCAGGCTGTTGGTGCTAGCAGCAAGCAGTCCTACTGTGCCCACCACAGCCTGGCTCATCAGGAACCTTAAATCAAGTGTCTTCCTGAAGGAAGCCATGATTATGTTGGGTATTTCTCCTGTATATGAAGGGAGGATTAACAGTCTTGGTCACCTTACATTGTTTAGTGTGGCTGTGACACACAGCTGACACAGATGTGGCAGTGAAAATGCTGAGACAGGTGTGGGAGTGACAATGCTGACATAGGTGTGGGAGTAATACACTGCTGACAGGTGTGGGAGTGACACTGCTGACACAGGTGTGGCAGTGACACACTGCTGACACAGGTGTGGCAGTGACACACTGCTGACACAGGTGTGGCAGTGACACACTGCTGACACAGGTGTGGCAGTGACACACTGCTGACACAGGTGTGGCAGTGACACACTGCTGACACAGGTGTGGCAGTGACACACTGCTGACACAGGTGTGGCAGTGACACACTGCTGACACAGGTGTGGCAGTGACACACTGCTGACACAGGTGTGGCAGTGACACACTGCTGACACAGGTGTGGCAGTGACAATATCTGATTACCGAGAACTTTTGCTTGTAACGAGCCCAAAGCAACATGTGTATCGTAAGGGTTCTTGAATGGAGATATCGTAGGATAAGGTAGACACACTTGTAGGATGGTAGGTGTATTGTCAGACTGAGATGAGAGATGGAGCCCGGTGCCAAGCCTGTTCACGCCTTGTAGGTCTGCCGCCGAGTGAGACCGGGACAGAGGGATCACTGCCCATGTGTATCCCTATGACGTCACACAAAGCCAAAGGCCTACGAGGGATCTCGTGTCTAAAGCACAGGGATGATACTAATATGCTATGCTATATAATACTGGGAATACAGGGATCAGCAACTATGCTGACAGCTCGGTCATGTTACGTATGTCGTCCCGACATACACTACTATACTATAGGCTGAACAGGCAGGCGGATCTGGGCTGATTCTATACAATAACAAATTCATATATAACTTAGAACTAATGGATGGTACAACATGATTTTGACGTAATGGGTGTTAACGTAATCATTACAAACTATAAGAACAAATCATTATACAATATGGATGGAATTGATCGATCGATCTGTATTCATGCACTCTACGGATTCTGAGGAAGAATAATTATATACAAAGAAGTGTTTAACAGAAAGGCAGATTCGGTGCACTCAAATCTAGACTGTTAATTCTCAGAATACGGAGGGAACGTGAACACGAAAATTTCTGACAAACTGATCAGCTAATAATAAAACACACAATTGACAAATTCATTCATCTCGGACATCTAATTATACAGACTATGTACATTTAAACCCAATTCTGCGAGGGTAAGGTTTACATATGCAGAATGGTTATCATCTCTGGGAGGATCGAATTCCTCTGCAATGGCTAACACATGCCTTGACTGAGAGAGAGCTGAACGAGTATTTACAAAAGATACAACTACAATCACTAGTGACTGTGGAATTACTAATTCATCTGCTAGGAGTACTCAACTCGACTATTCGATACAGTAATTCTTGGCTCATTACAAAGTCACTAATGGATGCTGGTGGCTTCACAGTAAGAATAAGATCTTCCTGGAGCAGGAATCGAATCACACCAGAACGCAAGGGATCGGTTCTTTGGGCATTTTTGACATCCTCGACAGTAAATGGAGGATCTGCAGTAACTACACTAACGTGTCGCGATAAAGCATCTGCGACTACATTCGACTTGCCAGGTAAATTTTCAAAAGTGGGATTGAACTCTTGGATAGTCAAGGTCCATCTGGCTAACCTTCCAGTAGGCTGTTTGTTCTGGAATAAAGGTAACAGTTCTTCCTTACTGGAGGAAAGAACAAACTCGGTGGAGTGGATGACTCCCCCCGGTTGAAAAAAATTAACGCTATAACACGCAATATGAGCAAGGGAGAATGAATCTACTATCTCAACTGCAAGCACAGGAGAAAAGAAATGAACACGGTGAACAATGCTGATATTCAATCTGAGTCGCACACAGTGACACGAGGTATCAGCTATAAAGAAACTACACTTACAAACGTTAACATGTGAAAGTTACTCGAGAAATAACTTCTAACAATGCACTGATTACTGTCAACTAGGATGGGATCACCATCTGGAACATTAGGAACAACAACAGACACTCTAGTGAGAACACTAGCTGTAACAGAGACGTCTTTCTGCAGACAGCATGTCACATCAACAAGAGATGGCATTACTAGTTGCCAGTAATCGTTTTCTGACAAGGCATCCCCTGTGGAGAAACTACTACTCGAACTAGCAGTCATTGCAGGGATAGGCTGTGCAACGCACCCCGGGAGGTGGGAGAGAGAGTGGTGGGAAGACTCTCTGGCGGACGCGCTCACTCCACTACCCACGAAGGTGGCTTAACCCACTCTATGCCACAGGAATGGTGAAAACCACTCTTAGCATCCAACAGGGAGCACAAAGCGATATAAACAATACCTCAAAGGAGCTTGGCTTACTTCTTACTGCGTGGCTTACTTCTCTCTCTCAGCTGGGTTAGAAGCTGGGTTGGCTGACTGGCTTACCCCACGAGAATGGATGACTGGAAGACGTGTAACGATGCACAAAGCACGGAGGAGCAGTTGGATGACAGGAGACAGGCTGGATGATAGGCTGACTGGCGTTCACTTCCACAGTCTGGCTTACTGACTGGCTTAATTGCAAAATCCGGGTCAACCCCTCGGAGATTGAAGCAATTAGCACACGAACTAAGCCAGGAAGCTTGAAACGGCTGCAACAGGCTTGCAGGATGAAAGCTGTGAGGGGAGTCAGCTTGGCTGGCTCGGGGTGGTGTGTGAGGGTAGTCTGGTGGCTGGAGACTCACCTTTGACCCTGGCGCTACTCACACAAACAGCCTTCAAACGCCTTGAATTACCCTTAAAAACGTAAATCCACGCTCCACACCGCTGCACACCATTTATCATGTGGGAGTTCGATACGTGGATCAGGGTAGAAATACTCACGTAGGCTGTTTTACTTATAATTGCTGTTATGTGGAGAGAGACCGTGCCGTTACCTATCTCACTGCTCACACTCGTAATACTGCCTAGCCGGCTGGCCAGTACCCCGTAGTGGGTGTTTTGAAATAGTGTCAACTCAGCACAATATGAAAGACCGTGACTCAAGACGGTTGGTCGTTGAGTCAACGGACAGGTTACTGGTAACTGGTTACTACTACTGAGACTGGTAACTGGTTACTACTACTGAGATGTGCACTGCCAACAGCTGCGTAAATGCGCACAGCAGGCACCACCCCACTGAAAAACCAGTGGTAAGGTGCCAGCCCCCCTTCAGGTGCCAGGACCCTACCCCTGAAAATAAATTACAGGTGGTGCCAGACCTGCCAGTGAAGGTCTCCGAATCAGGGGGAACTTCAGCTGTCCCTTCCATGAAGCAAGATTGCGTCGCTGCTGAAGCAAGCAGTGACGCACGCAGATGATATTGCAGCATCACTCAAGACGACAATAATATGGTGGAACTAGAGGCACTCACAGTCAAGTGTGTCAAGATTATTGGTCTGTTGTAATGTAGGTGTTGTGAGTCACCCGGGGTATATACCCATACCCAGGGTAGTGCACCAGCGCTGTTTACTATATACCAGCACTGTCTACAATATACCAGAGCACTGTCTACAATATACCAGAGCACTGTCTACAATACACCAGAGCACTGTCTACAATACACCAGAGCACAGTCTACAATATACCAGAGCACTGTCTACAATACACCAGAGCACTGTCTACAATATACCAGAGCACTGTCTACAATATACCAGAGCACTGTCTACAATACACCAGAGCACAGTCTACAATATACCAGAACACTGTCTACAATACACCAGATCACAGTTTACAATATACCAGAGCACTGTCTACAATACACCAGAGCACTGTCTACAATATACCAGAACACTGTCTACAATACACCAGAGCACAGTCTACAATATACCAGAGCACTGTCTACAAAGTACCAGAGCACTGTCTACAATGTACCAGAGCACTGTCTACAATGTACCAGAGCACTGTCTACAATACACCAGAGCACTGTCTACACCAGAGCACAGTCTACAATATACCAGAGCACTGTCTACAATGTACCAGAGCACTGTCTACAATACACCAGAGCACTGTCTACAATACACCAGAGCACTGTCTACAATACACCAGAGTACTGTCTACAATACACCAGAGTACTGTCTACAATATACCAGAGTACTGTCTACAATACACCAGAGTACTGTCTACAATACACCAGAGCACTGTCTACAATACACCAGAGTACTGTCTACAATACACCAGAGTACTGTCTACAATACACCAGAGTACTGTCTACAATATACCAGAGCACTGTCTACAATACACCAGAGTACTGTCTACAATACACCAGAGCACTGTCTACAATACACCAGAGCACTGTCTACAATACACCAGAGTACTGTCTACAATACACCAGAGCACTGTCTACAATATACCAGAGTACTGTCTACAATACACCAGAGTACTGTCTACAATACACCAGAGTACTGTCTACAATACACCAGAGTACTGTCTACAATACACCAGAGCACTGTCTACAATATACCAGAGTACTGTCTACAATACACCAGAGTACTGTCTACAATACACCAGAGTACTGTCTACAATACACCAGAGTACTGTCTACAATACACCAGAGTACTGTCTACAATACACCAGAGTACTGTCTACAATACACCAGAGTACTGTCTACAATACACCAGAGTACTGTCTACAATACACCAGAGTACTGTCTACAATACACCAGAGTACTGTCTACAATACACCAGAGTACTGTCTACAATACACCAGAGTACTGTCTACAATACACCAGAGTACTGTCTACAATACACCAGAGTACTGTCTACAATACACCAGAGCACTGTCTACAATACACCAGAGCACTGTCTACAATACACCAGAGCACTGTCTACAATACACCAGAGCACTGTCTACAATACACCAGAGTACTGTCTACAATACACCAGAGTACTGTCTACAATACACCAGAGCACTGTCTACAATATACCAGAGCACTGTCTACAATACACCAGAGTACTGTCTACAATACACCAGAGTACTGTCTACAATACACCAGAGTACTGTCTACAATACATCAGAGTACTGTCTACAATACACCAGAGTACTGTCTACAATACATCAGAGTACTGTCTACAATACATCAGAGTACTGTCTACAATATACCAGAGTACTGTCTACAATACATCAGAGTACTGTCTACAATACACCAGAGTACTGTCTACAATACACCAGAGTACTGTCTACAATACACCAGAGCACTGTCTACAATATACCAGAGCACTGTCTACAATACACCAGAGTACTGTCTACAATACACCAGAGTACTGTCTACAATACACCAGAGTACTGTCTACAATACATCAGAGTACTGTCTACAATATACCAGAGTACTGTCTACAATACATCAGAGTACTGTCTACAATATACCAGAGTACTGTCTACAATACATCAGAGTACTGTCTACAATACATCAGAGTACTGTCTACAATACATCAGAGTACTGTCTACAATACACCAGAGTACTGTCTACAATATACCAGAGTACTGTCTACAATATACCAGAGTACTGTCTACAATACATCAGAGTACTGTCTACAATACATCAGAGTACTGTCTACAATACATCAGAGTACTGTCTACAATACATCAGAGTACTGTCTACAATACACCAGAGTACTGTCTACAATACAGCAGAGTACTGTCTACAATACATCAGAGTACTGTCTACAATACATCAGAGTACTGTCTACAATACATCAGAGTACTGTCTACAATACACCAGAGTACTGTCTACAATACAGCAGAGTACTGTCAACAACTACATCAGAGTACTGTCTACAATACATCAGAGTACTGTCTACAATACACCAGAGTACTGTCTACAATACACCAGAGTACTGTCTACAATACAGCAGAGTACTGTCAACAACTTGTGACTATCATCAACAACTTGTGACTATCGTCAACAACTTGTGACTATCATCAACAACTTGTGACTATCATCAACAACTTGTGACTATCATCAACAACTTGTGACTATCATCAACAACTTGTGACTATCATCAACAACTTGTGACTATCATCAACAACTTGTGACTATCATCAACAACTTGTGACTATCATCAACAACTTGTGACTATCATCAACAACTTGTGACTATCATCAACAACTTGTGACTATCATCAACAACTTGTGACTATCATCAATAACTTGTGACTATCATCAACAACTTGTGACTATCATCAACAACTTGTGACTATCATCAACAACTCAAAAATCCACAATTTTTCCCACCTTCCACAACCCAAAAATTGTGTCGACGGAGGTGCGAGAAAATTTATAGGGAAAATATCCCCGATATTTATGCAGAGTTCTTAGGCAAGGAGTTTTGTAAGTGTTGTGGCACTCCTCTCAGATGATGGCACTCTAGCCACACAGGCACTTCACCCCTCCATGTAACTGGCACCCATAGTTGTTGGGTGGTGCATACTGATGGTGTGGCCACTAACATTCCTGTTGTGGCCACTAACATTCCTGTTGTGGCCACTAACATTCCTGTTGTGGCCACTAACATTCCTGTTGTGGCCACTAACATTCCTGTTGTGGCCACTAACATTCCTGTTGTGGCCACTAACATTCCTGTTGCACCCACAAACATCCTGTTGTAGTCACTAACAGGAGGACACGCCCACTGACAAGGTCGTTGGGATTACACTGTGTAACAGGAAGGCAACAGCTCCCCGTTAGGGACCCAAACTGGTCGTAAACACGTACTCCAATTACCCTTACAAGGAACTAACCCTCGTAGACCACCGTAGAAAATTAAGCAATCGTTCTACAGCAAATAAGAGAATAACCGATACCAACATTGATCACAGGAAACCCAGGATGGGGTTACAAGAGAAGTCTTAACTGTGAATACGTTTAATTCTACCTAGAGTGATGCGTATTTGTTTAGTTCTCACGCGGCTGGGCATGGGAACGCAGGATCGAGTCCTGGCCAACCCGAAGTTCTGTTAATGATCCAAAATGAAAGCGTGTGTGTGTTTATGGATAGGAGGGGTGTGGTATGACAGCCAGTAAAAAGCAGTGAGACTACGTGTGTATATGTGTATGTACGTTCGTGGATATGTAGGTAGGCAGGTGTGTAGGTAGATAGGTAGCAAGTTCTCCCCCCCCCCACACAGCCTACACGCAGTAGACCCATCGTGAAGGTATATTTACAATATTCCTCCTCCAGTAGACTCACTGTCTGAATAACACTTATTAACCAGGGTTATCGTCCACACCGTGGCTCCCACACCACGATATCGTCCACACTGTCACTCCCACACCACGATATCGTCCACAATGTCACTCCCACACCACGATATCGTCCACACTGTCACTCCCACACCACGATATCGTCCACACTGTCACTCCCACACCACGATATCGTCCACACTGTCACTCCCACACCACGATATCGTCCACACTGTCACTCCCACACCACGATATCGTCCACACTGTCACTCCCACACCACGATATCGTCCACACTGTCACTCCCACACCACGATATCGTCCACACTGTCACTCCCACACCACGATATCGTCCACACTGTCACTCCCACACCACGATATCGTCCACAATGTCACTCCCACACCACGATATCGTCCACACTGTCACTCCCACACCACGATATCGTCCACACTGTCACTCCCACACCACGATATCGTCCACAATGTCACTCCCACACCACGGTATCGTCCACACTGTCACTCCCACACCACGATATCGTCCACAATGTCACTCCCACACCACGATATCGTCCACAATGTCACTCCCACACCACGATATCGTCCACACAGTCACTCCCACACCACGATATCGTCCACAATGTCACTCCCACACCACGATATCGTCCACAATGTCACTCCCACACCACGATATCGTCTACACAGTCACTCCCACACCACGATATCGTCCACAATGTCACTCCCACACCACGATATCGTCCACAATGTCACTCCCACACCACGATATCGTCCACAATGTCACTCCCACACCACGATATCGTCCACAATGTCACTCCCACACCACGATATCGTCCACAATGTCACTCCCACACCACGATATCGTCCACAATGTCACTCCCACACCACGATATCGTCCACAATGTCACTCCCACACCACGATATCGTCCACAATGTCACTCCCACACCACGATATCGTCCACAATGTCACTCCCACACCACGATATCGTCCACAATGTCACTCCCACACCACGATATCGTCCACACAGTCACTCCCACACCACGATATCGTCCACAATGTCACTCCCACACCACGATATCGTCCACACAGTCACTCCCACACCACGATATCGTCCACACTGTCACTCCCACACCACGATATCGTCCACACTGTCACTCCCACACCACGATATCGTCCACACTGTCACTCCCACACCACGATATCGTCCACACAGTCACTCCCACACCACGATATCGTCCACACTGTCACTCCCACACCACGATATCGTCCACACTGTCACTCCCACACCACGATATCGTCCACACTGTCACTCCCACACCACGATATCGTCCACACTGTCACTCCCACACCACGATATCGTCCACACTGTCACTCCCACACCACGATATCGTCCACACTGTCACTCCCACACCACGATATCGTCCACACAGTCACTCCCACACCACGATATCGTCCACACTGTCACTCCCACACCACGATATCGTCCACACTGTCACTCCCACACCACGATATCGTCCACACTGTCACTCCCACACCACGATATCGTCCACAATGTCACTCCCACACCACGGTATCGTCCACACTGTCACTCCCACACCACGATATCGTCCACAATGTCACTCCCACACCACGATATCGTCCACACTGTCACTCCCACACCACGATATCGTCCACACTGTCACTCCCACACCACGATATCGTCCACACTGTCACTCCCACACCACGGTATCGTCCACACTGTCACTCCCACACCACGATATCGTCCACACTGTCACTCCCACACCACGATATCGTCCACACTGTCACTCCCACACCACGATATCGTCCACACTGTCACTCCCACACCACGATATCGTCCACACTGTCACTCCCACACCACGATATCGTCCACACTGTCACTCCCACACCACGGTATCGTCCACACTGTCACTCCCACACCACGATATCGTCCACACTGTCACTCCCACACCTCGATATCGTCCACACTGTCACTCCCACACCACGGTATCGTCCACACTGTCACTCCCACACCACGATATCGTCCACACTGTCACTCCCACACCACGATATCGTCCACAATGTCACTCCCACACCACGATATCGTCCACACTGTCACTCCCACACCACGATATCGTCCACACTGTCACTCCCACACCACGATATCGTCCACACTGTCACTCCCACACCACGGTATCGTCCATACTGTCACTCCCACACCACGATATCGTCCACACTGTCACTCCCACACCACGGTATCGTCCATACTGTCACTCCCACACCACGGTATCGTCCACGCTGTCACTCCCACACCACGATATCGTCCACACCGTGGCTCCCACACCACGATATCGTCCACACCGTGGCTCCCACACCACGATATCGTCCACACCGTGGCTCCCACACCACGATATCGTCCACACCGTGGCTCCCACACCACGGTATCGTCCACACCGTGGCTCCCACACCACGGTATCGTCCACGCTGTCACTCCCACACCACGATATCGTCCACACTGTCACTCCCACACCACGATATCGTCCACACTGTCACTCCCACACCACGATATCGTCCACAATGTCACTCCCACACCACGATATCGTCCACACTGTCACTCCCACACCACGATATCGTCCACACTGTCACTCCCACACCACGATATCGTCCACAATGTCACTCCCACACCACGATATCGTCCACACTGTCACTCCCACACCACGATATCGTCCACACTGTCACTCCCACACCACGATATCGTCCACAATGTCACTCCCACACCACGATATCGTCCACACTGTCACTCCCACACCACGATATCGTCCACAATGTCACTCCCACACCACGATATCGTCCACACTGTCACTCCCACACCACGATATCGTCCACAATGTCACTCCCACACCACGATATCGTCCACACTGTCACTCCCACACCACGATATCGTCCACAATGTCACTCCCACACCACGATATCGTCCACACTGTCACTCCCACACCACGATATCGTCCACAATGTCACTCCCACACCACGATATCGTCCACACTGTCACTCCCACACCACGATATCGTCCACAATGTCACTCCCACACCACGATATCGTCCACACTGTCACTCCCACACCACGATATCGTCCACACTGTCACTCCCACACCACGATATCGTCCACAATGTCACTCCCACACCACGATATCGTCCACAATGTCACTCCCACACCACGATATCGTCCACACTGTCACTCCCACACCACGATATCGTCCACACTGTCACTCCCACACCACGATATCGTCCACACAGTCACTCCCACACCACGATATCGTCCACACTGTCACTCCCACACCACGATATCGTCCACACTGTCACTCCCACACCACGATATCGTCCACAATGTCACTCCCACACCACGATATCGTCCACACTGTCACTCCCACACCACGATATCGTCCACACTGTCACTCCCACACCACGATATCGTCCACACTGTCACTCCCACACCACGATATCGTCCACACTGTCACTCCCACACCACGATATCGTCCACACTGTCACTCCCACACCACGATATCGTCCACACTGTCACTCCCACACCACGATATCGTCCACACTGTCACTCCCACACCACGATATCGTCCACACTGTCACTCCCACACCACGATATCGTCCACACTGTCACTCCCACACCAGGATATCGTCCACACTGTCACTCCCACACCACGATATCGTCCACACTGTCACTCCCACACCACGATATCGTCCACACTGTCACTCCCACACCACGATATCGTCCACAATGTCACTCCCACACCACGATATCGTCCACACTGTCACTCCCACACCACGATATCGTCCACACAGTCACTCCCACACCACGATATCGTCCACACTGTCACTCCCACACCACGATATCGTCCACAATGTCACTCCCACACCACGATATCGTCCACACAGTCACTCCCACACCACGATATCGTCCACACTGTCACTCCCACACCACGATATCGTCCACACAGTCACTCCCACACCACGATATCGTCCACACTGTCACTCCCACACCACGATATCGTCCACAATGTCACTCCCACACCACGATATCGTCCACACAGTCACTCCCACACCACGATATCGTCCACACAGTCACTCCCACACCACGATATCGTCCACACTGTCACTCCCACACCACGATATCGTCCACACTGTCACTCCCACACCACGATATCGTCCACACTGTCACTCCCACACCACGATATCGTCCACACTGTCACT
>NC_091384.1:141164-161164 GCF_038502225.1 Cherax quadricarinatus | reverse complement strand
CTGGGGAGGTGCAAGACTGGGGAGGTGCAAGACTGTGGAGGTGCAAGACTGGGGAGGTGCAAGACTGGGGAGGTGCAAGACTGTGGAGGTGCAAGACTGGGGAGGTGCAAGACTGGGGAGGTGCAAGACTGGGGAGGTGCAAGACTGGGGAGGTGCAAGACTGGGGAGGTGCAAGACTGTGGAGGTGCAAGACTGTGGAGGTGCAAGACTGGGGAGGTGCAAGACTGTGGAGGTGCAAGACTGTGGAGGTGCAAGACTGGGGAGGTGCAAGACTGGGGAGGTGCAAGACTGGGGAGGTGCAAGACTGGGGAGGTGCAAGACGGGGGAGGTGCAAGACGGGGGAGGTGCAAGACTGTGGAGGTGCAAGACTGGGGAGGTGCAAGACTGGGGAGGTGCAAGACTGTGGAGGTGCAAGACTGGGGAGGTGCAAGACTGGGGAGGTGCAAGACTGGGGAGGTGCAAGACTGTGGAGGTGCAAGACTGGGGAGGTGCAAGACTGTGGAGGTGCAAGACTGTGGAGGTGCAAGACTGGGGAGGTGCAAGACTGGGGAGGTGCAAGACTGTGGAGGTGCAAGACTGGGGAGGTGCAAGACTGGGGAGGTGCAAGACTGTGGAGGTGCAAGACTGTGGAGGTGCAAGACTGGGGAGGTGCAAGACTGGGGAGGTGCAAGACTGGGGAGGTGCAAGACTGGGGAGGTGCAAGACGGGGGAGGTGCAAGACGGGGGAGGTGCAAGACTGTGGAGGTGCAAGACTGGGGAGGTGCAAGACTGTGGAGGTGCAAGACTGTGGAGGTGCAAGACTGTGGAGGTGCAAGACTGTGGAGGTGCAAGACTGTGGAGGTGCAAGACTGGGGAGGTGCAAGACTGGGGAGGTGCAAGACTGGGGAGGTGCAAGACGGGGGAGGTGCAAGACGGGGGAGGTGCAAGACTGGGGAGGTGCAAGACTGGGGAGGTGCAAGACGGGGGAGGTGCAAGACTGGGGAGGTGCAAGACGGGGGAGGTGCAAGACTGTGGAGGTGCAAGACTGTGGAGGTGCAAGACTGTGGAGGTGCAAGACTGGGGAGGTGCAAGACTGGGGAGGTGCAAGACTGGGGAGGTGCAAGACGGGGGAGGTGCAAGACTGTGGAGGTGCAAGACTGTGGAGGTGCAAGACTGGGGAGGTGCAAGACTGGGGAGGTGCAAGACGGGGGAGGTGCAAGACTGTGGAGGTGCAAGACTGTGGAGGTGCAAGACTGTGGAGGTGCAAGACTGGGGAGGTGCAAGACTGGGGAGGTGCAAGACTGGGGAGGTGCAAGACGGGGGAGGTGCAAGACTGTGGAGGTGCAAGACTGTGGAGGTGCAAGACTGTGGAGGTGCAAGACTGTGGAGGTGCAAGACTGGGGAGGTGCAAGACTGGGGAGGTGCAAGACGGGGGAGGTGCAAGACTGTGGAGGTGCAAGACTGTGGAGGTGCAAGACTGGGGAGGTGCAAGACTGGGGAGGTGCAAGACTGGGGAGGTGCAAGACGGGGGAGGTGCAAGACGGGGGAGGTGCAAGACTGTGGAGGTGCAAGACTGTGGAGGTGCAAGATGAATTCCTCGACAGGATTTATAAGAGCAACATATAAGAACATTATCGTGGAAGGTCAGATCTGCAGGTCTCGTCTTATAAGAAAAAACAACAGTAGACATCTACAAACATTCCCAGCATAGAATCCACACATTTCAACTTTCCATTCACCGTGATTTATGGCGCTGACAGTGTCAAATGTTGCAGGATTTGTTGCAACACCTGGTGCAAGTGCATTTCTTGTGTGGTGCTTGCTACTAGCCTGGGGACACTAGCAGTAGTAGGAACACTAGCAGCAACAGTAGTAGTGGCAGCAACACTAGCAGCAACAGTAGTAGCAGTAGGAACACTAGCAGCAACAGTAGTAGTGGCAGCAACACTAGCAGCAACAGTAGTAGTGGCAGCAACACTAGCAGCAACAGTAGTAGCAGTAGGAACACTAGCAACAGTATTAACAGTAAGAACACTAGCAGCAACAGTAGTAACAGTAGGAACAATAGCAGCAACAGTAGTGGCAGCAACACTAGCAGCAACAGTAGTAGCAGTAGGAACACTAACAGCAACAGTAGTAGTGGCAGCAACACTAGCAGCAACAGTAGTAGCAGTAGGAACACTAGCAGCAACAGTAGTAGCAGTAGGAACACTAGCAGCAACAGTAGTAGCAGTAGGAACACTAGCAGCAACAGTAGTAGCAGTAGGAACACTAGCAGCAACAGTAGTAGCAGTAGGAACACTAGCAGCAACAGTAGTAGCAGTAGGAACACTAGCAGCAACAGTAGTAGCAGTAGGAACACTAGCAGCAACAGTAGTAGCAGTAGGAACACTAGCAGCAACAGTAGTAGCAGTAGGAACACTAGCAGCAACAGTAGTAGCAGCAGCAACACTAGCAGCAACAGTAGTAGCAGTAGGAACACTAGCAGCAACAGTAGTAGCAGCAGCAACACTAGCAGCAACAGTAGTAGCAGTAGGAACACTATCAGCAACAACAGTAGTAGCAGCAGCAACACTATCAGCAACAATAGTAGTAGTAGGAACACTAGCAGCAACAGTAGTAGCAGTAGGAACACTAGCAGCAACAGTAGTAGCAGTAGGAACACTAGCAGCAACAGTAGTAGCAGTAGGAACACTATCAGCAACAACAGTAGTAGCAGTAGGAACACTAGCAGCAACAGTAGTAGCAGTAGGAACACTATCAGCAACAATAGTAGTAGTAGGAACACTAGCAGCAACAGTAGTAGCAGTAGGAACACTAGCAGCAACAATAGTAGTAGTAGGAACACTAGCAGCAACAGTAGTAGCAGTAGGAACACTAGCAGCAACAGTAGTAGCAGTAGGAACACTAGCAGCAACAGTAGTAGCAGTAGGAACACTAGCAGCAACAGTAGTAGCAGTAGGAACACTAGCAGCAACAGTAGTAGCAGCAGGAACACTAGCAGCAACAGTAGTAGCAGTAGGAACATTAGCAGCAACAGTAGTAGCAGTAGGAACACTAGCAGCAACAATAGTAGCAGCAGCAACACTAGCAACAGTAGTAACAGTAGGAACACTAGCAACAGTAGTAGCAGCAGCAACACTAGCAGCAACAGTAGTAGCAGTAGGAACACTAGCAGCAACAGTAGTAGCAGCAGCAACACTAGCAACAACAGTAGTAACAGTAGGAACACTAGCAACAGTAGTAGCAGTAGCAACACTAGCAGCAACAGTAGTAGCAGTAGGAACACTAGCAGCAACAGTAGTAACAGTAGGAACACTAGCAGCAACAGTAGTAACAGTAGGAACACTAGCAGCAACAGTAGCAACACTAGCAGCAACAGTACTAGCAACACTAGCAGCAACAGTACTAGCAACACTAGCAGCAACAGTACTAGCAACACTAGCAGCAACAGTACTAGCAACACTAGCAGCAACAGTACTAGCAACACTAGCAGCAACAGTACTAGCAACACTAGCAGCAACAGTACTAGCAACACTAGCAGCAACAGTACTAGCAACACTAGCAGCAACAGTACTAGCAACACTAGCAGCAACAGTAGTAGCAGTAGGAACACTAGCAACAGTATTAACAGTAAGAACACTAGCAGCAACAGTAGTAACAGTAGGAACAATAGCAACAGTAGTGGCAGCAACAGTAGTAGCAGTAGGAACACTAGCAGCAACAGTAGTGGCAGCAACACTAGCAGCAACAGTAGTAGCAGTAGGAATACTAGCAGCAACAGTAGTAGCAGCAGCAACACTAGCAACAACAGTAGTAACAGTAGGAACACTAGCAACAGTAGTAGCAGCAGCAACACTAGCAGCAACAGCAGTAACAGTAGGAACACTAGCAGCAACAGTAGTAGCAGTAGGAACACTAGCAGCAACAGTAGTAGCAGTAGGAACACTAGCAGCAACAGTAGTAGCAGTAGGAACATTAGCAGCAACAGTAGTAGCAGTAGGAACACTAGCAGCAACAGTAGTAGCAGTAGGAACACTAGCAACAACAGTAGTAGCAGTAGGAACATTAGCAGCAACAGTAGTAGCAGTAGGAACACTAGCAGCAACAGTAGTAGCAGTAGGAACACTAGCAACAACAGTAGTAGCAGTAGGAACACTAGCAGCAACAGTAGTAGCAGTAGGAACACTAGCAGCAACAATAGTAGCAGTAGGAACACTAGCAGCAACAGTAGTAGCAGTAGGAACACTAGCAGCAACAATAGTAGCAGTAGGAACACTAGCAGCAACAGTAGTAGCAGTAGGAACACTAGCAACAACAGTAGTAGCAGTAGAAACACTAGCAGCAACAATAGTAGCAGTAGGAACACTAGCAGCAACAGTAGTAGCAGTAGGAACATTAGCAGCAACAGTAGTAGCAGTAGGAACACTAGCAGCAACAGTAGTAGCAGTAGGAACACTAGCAGCAACAGTAGTAGCAGTAGGAACATTAGCAGCAACAGTAGTAGCAGTAGGAACACTAGCAGCAACAGTAGTAGTGGCAGCAACACTAGCAGCAACAGTAGTAGCAGTAGGAACATTAGCAGCAACAGTAGTAGCAGTAGGAACACTAGCAGCAACAGTAGTAGCAGTAGGAACACTAGCAGCAACAGTAGTAGTGGCAGCAACACTAGCAGCAACAGTAGTAGCAGTAGGAACATTAGCAGCAACAGTAGTAGCAGTAGGAACACTAGCAGCAACAGTAGTAGCAGTAGGAACATTAGCAGCAACAGTAGTAGCAGTAGGAACACTAGCAGCAACAGTAGTAGCAGTAGGAACATTAGCAGCAACAGTAGTAGCAGTAGGAACACTAGCAGCAACAGCAGTAACAGTAGGAACACTAGCAGCAACAGTAGTAGCAGTAGAAACACTAGCAGCAACAATAGTAGCAGTAGGAACACTAGCAGCAACAGTAGTAGCAGTAGGAACACTAGCAGCAACAGTAGTAGCAGTAGGAACATTAGCAGCAACAGTAGTAGCAGTAGGAACACTAGCAGCAACAGTAGTAGCAGTAGGAACACTAGCAGCAACAGTAGTAGTGGCAGCAACACTAGCAGCAACAGTAGTAGCAGTAGGAACACTAGCAGCAACAGTAGTAGCAGTAGGAACACTAGCAGCAACAGTAGTAGCAGCAGCAACACTAGCAGCAACAGTAGTAGCAGCAGCAACACTAGCAACAACAGTAGTAGCAGTAGGAACACTAGCAACAACAGTAGTAGCAGTAGGAACACTAGCAGCAACAGTAGTAGCAGTAGGAACACTAGCAGCAACAGTAGTAGCAGTAGGAACACTAGCAGCAACAGTAGTAGCAGTAGGAACACTAGCAGCAACAGTAGTAGTGGCAGCAACACTAGCAGCAACAGTAGTAGCAGTAGGAACACTAGCAGCAACAGTAGTAGCAGTAGGAACACTAGCAGCAACAGTAGTAGCTGTAGGAACATTAGCAGCAACAGTAGTAGCAGCAGCAACACTAGCAACAACAGTAGTAGCAGTAGGAACACTAGCAACAACAGTAGTAGCAGTAGGAACACTAGCAGCAACAGTAGTAGCAGTAGAAACACTAGCAACAACAGTAGTAGCAGCAGCAACACTAGCAACAACAGTAGTAGCAGTAGGAACACTAGTAGAAGGATCAACAGGAGCATCACTTGAGCAGAAGCAGGAAGGTTAAGACGTGTAGTCCTACATATCTAAGGTGATAAGTGAAAGTCTGAAGACGCAGGTGTGTTGTAGAGGTGCGACCTTCCCTCAGACCTCTACAATACAACTGTTCAAGATTTGTTAAGTCATACCACGAATTAAAGATCCTGGACGCCACCTTACCAAAGTATGACGGTAATTATGGACGAGGTTATAGTGGTAAAAATGAACACGTTGTTGTAAGACGGAGGAACTTACGTGCCTCTTAACACTGTCGCAAGATATATAACATTACAACGAGAGAGAGAGAGAGAGAGAGTGAGTGTTATACCTCACGAGGTATACAAGGGTAGGAGAGGATAGCAGCAGTGGTACAAGGCTAAGATAACGTACCGTGAAGGAAGATGGAAGGAATACCAGGAGGAACATACCTACCAGAAGAAAGGGAAGGAAGAGATAGCAAGAATGATCATTACCTAGGAGGTATAATCATCATGGCAAGAATTACTTACTAGTGAAGGAGACTGGAAGGAGTAGACACGGTGAAGGAAAATGAATATAACAGTCAGATGAAAGGAAGGAGTGCCAGGGTAGAAGGAAGACGAGGGAGGGAGGAAGAAAGGGAGAGAGAGATATCAACACTATCAGCAACACCTGGGAGGGAGAGGCAGCAACACCAGGAAAAAGTTAGAAAAACTCACTTTCATTACTAAATCAATTTAAAGAGACCGTATCTACCTGTGTGTACCTCTCACCTGTGGTTCCAGGGGTCGAGTCATAGCTCCTGGCCGCGACTCTTCACTTGTCGCTACGGGGTCACTCATTCCCTGTTCCATGAGCTTTATCATATCTCTTCTTGAAGCTATGTATGGATCCTGCCTCCACCACCTCACTTCCCAGACTATTCCACTTCCAGGCAACTCTGATGGAAGAAATACTTCCTAACATTCCTGTGACTCATCCGAGTCTTCAACTTCCAACTGTGACCCCTTGTTGCTGTGTCCCATCTCTGGAACATCCTGTCTGTGACCCCTTGTTGCTGTGTCCCATCTCTGGAACATCCTGTCTGTGACCCCTTGTTGCTGTGTCCCATCTCTGGAACACCCTGTCTGTCCACCTTGTTGCTGTGTCCCACCTCTGGAACATCCTGTCTGTCCACCTTGTTGCTGTGTCCCATCTCTGGAACATCCTGTCTGTCCACCTTGTTGCTGTGTCCCATCTCTGGAACATCCTGTCTGTCCACCTTGTTGCTGTGTCCCATCTCTGGAACATCCTGTCTGTCCACCTTGTTGCTGTGTCCCATCTCTGGAACATCCTGTCTGTCCACCTTGTTGCTGTGTCCCATCTCTGGAACATCCTGTCTGTCCACCTTGTTGCTGTGTCCCATCTCTGGAACATCCTGTCTGTCCACCTTGTTGCTGTGTCCCATCTCTGGAACATCCTGTCTGTCCACCTTGTTGCTGTGTCCCATCTCTGGAACATCCTGTCTGTCCACCTTGTTGCTGTGTCCCATCTCTGGAACATCCTGTCTGTCCACCTTGTTGCTGTGTCCCACCTCTGGAACATCCTGTCTGTCCACCTTGTTGCTGTGTCCCATCTCTGGAACATCCTGTCTGTCCACCTTGTTGCTGTGTCCCATCTCTGGAACATCCTGTCTGTCCACCTTGTTGCTGTGTCCCATCTCTGGAACATCCTGTCTGTCCACCTTGTTGCTGTGTCCCACCTCTGGAACATCCTGTCTGTCCACCTTGTTGCTGTGTCCCATCTCTGGAACATCCTGTCTGTCCACCTTGTTGCTGTGTCCCATCTCTGGAACATCCTGTCTGTCCACCTTGTTGCTGTGTCCCATCTCTGGAACATCCTGTCTGTCCACCTTGTTGCTGTGTCCCACCTCTGGAACATCCTGTCTGTCCACCTTGTTGCTGTGTCCCACCTCTGGAACATCCTGTCTGTCCACCTTGTTGCTGTGTCCCATCTCTGGAACATCCTGTCTGTCCACCTTGTTGCTGTGTCCCACCTCTGGAACATCCTGTCTGTCCACCTTGTTGCTGTGTCCCATCTCTGGAACATCCTGTCTGTCCACCTTGTTGTTGTGTCCCATCTCTGGAACATCCTGTCTGTCCACCTTGTTGCTGTGTCCCACCTCTGGAACATCCTGTCTGTCCACCTTGTTGCTGTGTCCCACCTCTGGAACATCCTGTCTGTCCACCTTGTTGCTGTGTCCCATCTCTGGAACATCCTGTCTGTCCACCTTGTCGATTCCTCTCAGTATTTGTGTACTCACCTAGTTGAGGTTGCGGGGGTCGAGTCCGAGCTCCTGGCCCCGCCTGTGTGTGTGTGTGTGTGTGTGTGTGTGTGTGTGTGTGTGTGTGTTTATATAAAATATATACATAATAATCTGTGTGGCGGAGGGTGCTGTGTGGGGGAGGGTGCTGTGTGGGGGAGGGTGCTGTGTGGGGGAGGGTGCTGTGTGGGGGAGGGTGCTGTGTGGGGGAGGGGTTCTCGGCCTCTAACAATTCAGAAGTCAGTACAAAACACACAACAAAGTCAAGCGAGTACAAACCAGAAGACAACTTCCCCAACAGCGTCACCAACACAAAGGTAACGAGGACAAGGCCGTCACCAGCCAGGAAAAAACTGGATCACAATGACAGGGTCAGTACCACAGTGGGTGGTGCACCGTCTCCCACACTACAGTGGGTGGTGCACCGCCCCCACACTACAGTGGGTGGTGCACCGCCCCCACACTACAGTGGGTGGTGCACCGCCCCCCACACTACAGTGGGTGGTGCACCGCTCCCCACACTACAGCGGGTGGTGCACCGCCCCCCACACTACAGTGGGTGGTGCACCGCCCCCCACACTACAGTGGGTGGTGCACCGCCCCCACACTACAGTGGGTGGTGCACCGCCCCCCACACTACAGTGGGTGGTGCACCGCCCCCCACACTACAGTGGGTGGTGCACCGCCCCCCACACTACAGTGGGTGGTGCACCGCCCCCCACACTACAGTGGGTGGTGCACCGCCCCCACACTACAGTGGGTGGTGCACCGCCCCCCACACTACAGTGGGTGGTGCACCGCCCCCACACTACAGTGGGTGGTGCACCGCCCCCCACACTACAGTGGGTGGTGCACCGCCCCCCACACTACAGTGGGTGGTGCACCGCCCCCCACACTACAGTGGGTGGTGCACCGCCCCCCACACTACAGTGGGTGGTGCACCGCCCCCCACACTACAGTGGGTGGTGCACCGCCCCCCACACTACAGTGGGTGGTGCACCGCCCCCCACACTACAGCGGGTGGTGCACCGCCCCCCACACTACAGCGGGTGGTGCACCGCCCCCCACACTACAGCGGGTGGTGCACCGCCCCCCACACTACAGTGGGTGGTGCACCGCCCCCCACACTACAGTGGGTGGTGCACCGCCCCCCACACTACAGTGGGTGGTGCACCGCCCACACACTACAGTGGGTGGTGCACCGCCCCCACACTACAGCGGGTGGTGCACCGCCCCCACACTACAGCGGGTGGTGCACCGCTCCCCACACTACAGCGGGTGGTGCACCGCCCCCCACACTACAGTGGGTGGTGCACCGCCCCCCACACTACAATGGGTGGTGCACCGCCCCCCACACTACAATGGGTGGTGCACCGCTCCCCACACTACAGTGGGTGGTGCACCGCGCCCCCCACACCAGCGGGTGGTGCACCGCTCCCCACACTACAGTGGGTGGTGCACCGCCCCCCACACTACAATGGGTGGTGCACCGCCCCTCGACGTTACAGTAGGCGGTGTACACCTCGTTTCCAGCCGGCTACCACCACTCCCCAGCCGGCTACCACCACTCCCCAGCCGGCAACCACTGGAATCCTAGCCACAAGGGAAGCAACACAAGTGGACTGACAGGCTTGTGAAGGTAGACAGGTGTTCCTTCCGGGTATGAAGCCTCCTAGAAAGGAGGTTCCACTGAGGTTCAGGAACTAGATCAGGTTCAACTGTCATAACTAGTGTTAACCGAACTAGATATTAAGTTCATTTGTTTCTGCCACATCTAGTACTTTAGTCCTAGTCACTGACTAGTGTGACCTTGCTTTCTTATTGAGGTCAACAGCAACTTAAGCATCTTATCTTCTGAAGAGGACACCAATGTTGAAGAACCGCCGCCTTCAAGGATAGAGAGCCATATCTTTCCCAGTGGGACCTACCACGTACATGCCCACCCCTGTAGAGCATTCACTGACCAACCACGCACATTCCCACCCCTGTGTACGAATGGTATATAATACGGACAAGATGAGAGTAAGACACATGTGCAACATCTGGGTATCTTTATTGTAGACGTTTCGCCATCCAGTGGCTTTATCAATACAAATTCTAGGACATAACTTGAAGACAGTAGAACTATGTACAGAAGATGAGGTAATCAGTCCCTCAACCTTGGAGTAGGTGCGAACAGCACCATAGTCGTGGAGATTCTGAAGCAGAAGACAGGATCCTGGCACTTATATAGTAACGTCAGGTGTAGCAGACGAGGACATATTCACTGGTAGGCGGGATTCCCCAGTGGAAGTAGGTCCTTCCCAAAGAGATGGGTTAGTTGTAGAGGTAGTTGTCGTAGTTGTGAAGGTTATGTACATGTCCTCAGAATTAAGATTCCATGATGTTGCAGTGTCTGACAAGTTGGAATCTTAATTCTGAGGACATGTACATAACCTTCACAACTACGACAACTACTACTACAACTAACCCATCTCTTTGGGAAGGACCTACTTCCACTGTGGAATCCCGCCTACCAGTGAATATGCCCTCGTCTGCTACACCTGACGTCAATATATAAGCGCCAGGATCCTTTCTTCTGCTTCAGAATCTCCACGACTACGGTGCTCTTCGCACCTACTCCAAGGTTGAGGGACTGATTACCTCATCTTCTGTACATAGTTCTACTGTCTTCAAGTTATGTCCTAGAATTTGTATTGATAAAGCCACTGGATGGCGAAACGTCTACAATAAAGATACCCAGATGTTGCACATGTGTCTTACTCTCATTCCCACCCCTGTAGAGCATTCACTGACCAACCACGTACATGCCCACCCCTGTAGAGCATTCACTGACCAACCACGTACATGCCCACCCCTGTAGAGCATTCACTGACCTACCACGTACATGCCCACCCCTGTAGAGCATTCACTGACCAACCACTTACATGCCCACCCCTGTAGAGCATTCACTGACCAACCACGTACATGCCCACCCTGTAGAGCATTCACTGACCAACCACTTACATGCCCACCCCTGTAGAGCATTCACTGACCAACCACGTACATTCCCACCCCTGTAGAGCATTCATTGAGCAACCACGTACATGCCCACCCCTGTAGAGCATTCACTGACCAACCACGTACATGCCCACCCCTGTAGAGCATTCACTGACCAACCACGTACATGCCCACCCCTGTAGAGCATTCACTGACCAACCACGTACATTCCCACCCCTGTAGAGCATTCACTGACCAACCACGTACATGCCCACCCCTATAATACCACTTAATTCTACACGGGAAAACGTACTGACTTCGTGAAGGTTTCTGCCCCAGCATATCTATAGAGGGTACCCCAGCATATCTATAGAGGGTACCCCAGCATATCTATAGAGGGTACCCCAGCATATCTATAGAGGGTACCCCAGCATATCTATAGAGGGTACCCCAGCATATCTATAGAGGGTACCCCAGCATATCTATAGAGGGTGCCCCAGCATATCTATAGGGAAGTGCCCCAGCATATCTATAGGGTGGAATAAAGATGACCTCGCTGGGTGGCCATGACGTATACATACTGCTCTCTGAGTCAGCCTGTGCTTCAGGCTTACCTGTGTTGCTGTCTTACCTGTGTTGCTGTCTTACC
This sequence comes from Cherax quadricarinatus, assembly GCF_038502225.1. Lineage (NCBI taxonomy): Eukaryota > Metazoa > Arthropoda > Malacostraca > Decapoda > Parastacidae > Cherax > Cherax quadricarinatus. Next base: position 149,595 of record NC_091384.1, on the reverse strand, counting down.
TGTGTTTCAGACTTACCTGTGTTGCTGTCTTACCTGTGTTTCAGACTTACCTGTGCTAATAACTCCTGTATTTAACATTACCTGGTCACTAAGGCAACTTGCACTGGTCTCTAAGTTCTGTTTCCCCCTTAAGTTGGTTAATCCAACTCTAGGTTGTATGAACTTGGGGGGAGCACTGTGATCAAAGGTACAATCACCTGCGTGTTTACAGAGGCTTGTTTTCAAGGGTCAGAGTAGTAGCTCCTGGTCCCTGAATCTTCACTCACGTCTACTGAATTCTGATCTCGAAATCCCGACTATACATACTCTAGTGTGTGTTGTGTAAGTCACAGATATACACGGTACTTTCACAGAGCCACACCCTTCCCTCTACCATCCATTCCATTACCTGCCTCCCTCTTCCAAGACGACTACTCTCCCTCTACCATCCATTCCATTAGCTGCCTACCTCTTCCAAGACGACTACTCTCCCTCTACCATCCATTCCATTACCTGCCTCCCTCTTCCAAGACGACTACTCTCCCTCTACCATCCATTCCATTAGCTGCCTACCTCTTCCAAGACGACTACTCTCCCTCTACCATCCATTCCATTAGCTGCCTACCTCTTCCAAGACGACTACTCTCCCTCTACCATCCATTCCATTAGCTGTCTACCTCTTCCAAGACGACTACTCTCCCTCTACCATCCATTCCATTAGCTGCCTACCTCTTCCAAGACGACTACTCTCCCTCTACCATCCATTCCACTAGCTGCCTACCTCTTCCAAGACGACTACTCTCCCTCTACCATCCATTCCATTAGCTGCCTACCTCTTCCAAGACGACTACTCTCCCTCTACCATCCATTCCATTAGCTGCCTACCTCTTCCAAGACGACTACTCTCCCTCTACCATCCATTCCATTAGCTGCCTACCTCTTCCAAGACTACTCTCCCTCTACCATCCATTCCATTAGCTGCCTACCTCTTCCAAGACGACTACTCTCCCTCTACCATCCATTCCACTAGCTGCCTACCTCTTCCAAGACGACTACTCTCCCTCTACCATCCATTCCATTAGCTGCCTACCTCTTCCAAGACGACTACTCTCCCTCTACCATCCATTCCATTAGCTGCCTACCTCTTCCAAGACTACTCACTCTCTACCATCCATTCCATTAGCTGCCTACCTCTTCCAAGACGACTACTCTCCCTCTACCATCCATTCCACTAGCTGCCTACCTCTTCCAAGACGACTACTCTCCCTCTACCATCCATTCCACTAGCTGCCTACCTCTTCCAAGACGACTACTCTCCCTCTACCATCCCTTCCACTAGCTGCCTACCTCTTCCAAGACGACTACTCTCCCTCTACCATCCATTCCACTAGCTGCCTACCTCTTCCAAGACGACTACTCTCCCTCTACCATCCATTCCACTAGCTGCCTACCTCTTCCAAGACGACTACTCTCCCTCTACCATCCATTCCACTAGCTGCCTACCTCTTCCAAGACTACTACTCTCCCTCTACCATCCATTCCACTAGCTGCCTACCTCTTCCAAGACTACTACTCTCCCTCTACCATCCATTCCACTAGCTGCCTACCTCTTCCAAGACTACTACTCTCCCTCTACCATCCATTCCACTAGCTGCCTACCTCTTCCAAGACTACTACTCTCCCTCTACCATCCATTCCACTAGCTGCCTACCTCTTCCAAGACGACTACTCTCCCTCCCTAACTGATGTAGTGGCCAGGTTTAGGCTTGGTTTAAAGCACTTCTGGCAGTGTATCTCACAGACACACGACGAAACTAAATGTATTCAGGCCTACGATCACTACTTTGAACACTATGTACTTAACTGTCCACTTTTTGAGGAATATAGAGACAGTATGATAACCTATGTGACATGTCAAGATATCATGAAAATAAGATACAAGATATATTAAGCAAATTTACTAAATTTGCCTGTAACATGAGTGTAGATATAAATTCAGATGTACTCTTGTCAACCCTTTTGGGGCCTAGTTCCTAGGCCTATTGTTTATTCGTATGCTCCTGAACTACCATCCACAGGATGGATACGAGGTCCACAAACTAGCCACTACCATCCACAGGATGGATACGAGGTGCACAATAAACTAGCCACTACCATCCACAGGATGGATACGAGGTACACAAACTAGCCACTACCATCCACAGGAAGGATACAAGGTACACAAACTAGCCACTACCATCCACAGGATGGATACGAGGTGCACAAACTATCCACTACTATCCACAGGATGGATACGAGGTACACAAACTAGCCACTACCATCCACAGGATGGATACGAGGTGCACAAACTAGCCACTACCATTCACAGGATGGATACGAGGTGCACAAACTAGCCACTACCATCCACAGGATGGATACGAGGTCCACAAACTAGCCACTACCATCCACAGGATGGATACGAGGTGCACAATAAACTAGCCACTACCATCCACAGGATGGATACGAGGTACACAAACTAGCCACTACCATCCACAGGAAGGATACAAGGTACACAAACTAGCCACTACCATCCACAGGATGGATACGAGGTGCACAAACTATCCACTACTATCCACAGGATGGATACGAGGTACACAAACTAGCCACTACCATCCACAGGATGGATACGAGGTGCACAAACTAGCCACTACCATCCACAGGATGGATACGAGGTGCACAAACTAGCCACTACCATCCACAGGATGGATACGAGGTGCACAAACTAGCCACTACCATCCACAGGATGGATACGAGGTGCACAAACTAGCCACTACCATCCACAGGATGGATACGAGGTACACAAACTAGCCACTACCATCCACAGGATGGATACGAGGTACACAAACTATCTACTTAGGTAGAAAAAATCTAAAATCCTCCTATCTATCGCTCTCCTTCCCTCACCTATCTATCGCTCTCATTCCCTCACCTATCTATCGCTCTCCTTCCCTCACCTATCTATCGCTCTCCTTCCCTCACCTATCTATCGCTCTCCTTCCCTCACCTATCTATCGCTCTCCTTCCCTCACCTATCTATCGCTCTCCTTCCCTCACCTATCTATCGCTCTCCTTCCCTCACCTATCTATCGCTCTCCTTCCCTCACCTATCTATCGCTCTCCTTCCCTCACCTATCTATCGCTCTCCTTCCCTCACCTATCTATCGCTCTCCTTCCCTCACCTATCTATCGCTCTCCTTCCCTCACCTATCTATCGCTCTCCTTCCCTCACCTATCTATCGCTCTCATTCCCTCACCTATCTATCGCTCTCCTTCCCTCACCTATCTATCGCTCTCCTTCCCTCACCTATCTATCGCTCTCCTTCCCTCACCTATCTATCGTTCTCCTTCCCACACACTTGTAGAAGCCTTGAAGCTATAAGAGGAACTTCTTAAAATACCTACATACTGACGTAGTCTCTGGTTATGATAATAGGCCAGTTGAGATATAATGATGTACTGTAGCACAGCCTCGTGAGGTGCAGCAGTGTAGCACAGCCTCGTGAGGTGCAGCAGTGTAAGACAGCCTCGTGAGGTGCAGCAGTGTAGCACAGCCTCGTGAGGTGCAGCAGTGTAGCACAGCCTCGTGAGGTGCAGCAGTGTAAGACAGCCTCGTGAGGTGCAGCAGCGTAGCACAGCCTCGTCAGGTGCAGCAGTGTAAGACAGCCTCGTCAGGTGCAGCAGTGTAGCACAGCCTCGTGAGGTGCAGCAGCGTAGCACAGCCTCGTGAGGTGCAGCAGCGTAGCACAGCCTCGTGAGGTGCAGCACAGCCTCGTGAGGTTCAGTGTAGCACAGCCTCGTGAGGTGCAGCAGTGTAGCACAGCCTCGTGAGGTGCAGCAGTGTAAGACAGCCTCGTGAGGTGCAGCAGTGTAGCACAGCCTCGTGAGGTGCAGCAGTGTAGCACAGCCTCGTGAGGTGCAGCAGTGTAGCACAGCCTCGTGAGGTGCAGCAGTGTAGCACAGCCTCGTGAGGTGCAGCAGTGTAGCACAGCCTCGTGAGGTGCAGCAGTGTAGCACAGCCTCGTGAGGTGCAGCAGTGTAGCACAGCCTCGTGAGGTGCAGCAGTGTAGCACAGCCTCGTGAGGTGCAGCAGTGTAGCACAGCCTCGTGAGGTGCAGCAGTGTAGCACAGCCTCGTGAGGTGCAGCAGTGTAGCACAGCCTCGTGAGGTGCAGCAGTGTAGCACAGCCTCGTGAGGTGCAGCAGTGTAGCACAGCCTCGTGAGGTGCAGCAGTGTAGCACAGCCTCGTGAGGTGCAGCAGTGTAAGACAGCCTCGTGAGGTGCAGCAGTGTAGCACAACCTCTTGAGGTGCAACAGTCACACCTCCCTCGCACACTACCCCCTCCCTCCCCCTCCCACTACCCCCTCCCTCCCCCTCCCACTACCCCCTCCCTCCCCCTCCCACTACCCCCTCCCTCCCCCTCCCACTACCCCCTCCCTCCCCCTCCCACTACCCCCTCCCTCCCCCTCCCACTACCCCCTCCCTCCCCCTCCCACTACCCCCTCCCTCCCCCTCCCACTACAGGAGTAAGATATATTTATTCCTCTCCCAGGAATCAGGACAAGTGTCTTGACACGGGTTAGATACCCTTGACGTGCCTTGGATAAGTTTCCAGAGTCTTTCCCTACTCTCGCAGCCCGTCCAGGTTTGCCTGGTACTTGCCTGATCAACCAGGCTGCTGCTGCTGGCCCCCACATCCATCACAGCTTGTGACAGAGCATATAACAAAGTGGATAACTAGAACTTACAAAACAAGAGACGCCCAGCCAGAGGTGATAATCTAAAAGTCACTTCTCTCCAGGCTGATAAATACTTGTGCAATAAATGGGTATCTTTGTCCTGGAAAGGTTCCCCAGCCAGTGGTTTCTTCAGTCAAATGCACAGAAACAGTGGAAGATGAGGAGTTAGAGGTAATCAGTCCCTGGTACACTGCTGTAAGCTGACGCCCACCTTCAAGGCAGGACTATGTCGGTCTTAACTATCTTCCCTACCTCGTTATACCGGTCACACACACTGTTCTACCTTGTTATACCGGTCACACACACTGTTCTACCTTGTTATACCGGTCACACACACTGTTCTACCTTGTTATACCGGTCACACACACTGTTCTACCTTGTTATACCGGTCACACACACTGTTCTACCTTGTTATACCGGTCACACACACTGTTCTACCTTGTTATACCGGTCACACACACTGTTCTACCTTGTTATACCGGTCACACACACTGTTCTACCTTGTTATACCGGTCACACACACTGTTCTACCTTGTTATACCGGTCACACACACTGTTCTACCTTGTTATACCAGTAACTCTGTTCTACCTTGTATAATATCTGACAACACTAATATCTAGCAACTATACAATGGACAACTTAGCGTAGAATAGCAATAAGAGAGATGATCTACACACTGCCATAACATACTGAAGTAAGAGATGTGGGAGGAACTGCAAAATAAACCCAGTGAAAACCAGGAGTGCGGTGGGCACAATAGGAGAGCACTGTATCAACATCCGTGGACACAGTAAGAGAACACTATCAACATCCGTGGACACAATAAGAGAACACTGTATCAACATCCGTGGACACAGTAAGAGAACACTATCAACATCCGTGGACACAATAAGAGAACACTGTATTAACATCCGTGGACACAATAAGAGAACACTATCAACATCCGTGGACACAGTAAGAGAACATTGTATCAACATCCGTGGACACAATAAGAGAACACTGTACCAACATCCGTGGGCACAATAAGAAAACACTATCAACATCCGTGGACACAATAAGAAAACACTGTACCAACATCCGTGGACACAATAAGAGAACATTGTATCAACATCCGTGGACACAGTAAGAGAACACTGTATCAACATCTGTGGACACAATAAGAGAACATTGTATCAACATCCGTGGGCACAATAAGAGAACACTGTATCAACATCCGTGAGCACAATAAGAGAACACTGTATCAACATCCGTGGACACAAGAGAACACTGTATCAACATCCGTGGACACAATAAGAGAACACTGTATCAACATCCGTGGACACAATAAGAGAACACTGTATCAACATCCGTGGACACAATAAGAGAACACTGTATCAACATCCGTGGACACAATAAGAGAACACTGTATCAACATCCGTGGGCACAATAAGAGAACACTGTATCAACATCCGTGGACACAATAAGAGAACACTGTATCAACATCCGTGGACACAATAAGAGAACACCGTATCAACATCCGTGGACACAGTAAGAGAACACTGTATCAACATCCGTGGGCACAATAAGAGAACACTGTATCAACATCCGTGGACACAATAAGAGAACACTATCAACATCCGTGAGCACAATAAGAGAACATTGTACCAACATCCGTGGACACAATAAGAGAACATTGTATCAACATCCGTGGACACAATAAGAGAACATTGTATCAACATCCGTGGACACAATAAGAGAACACTGTATCAACATCCGTGGGCACAATAAGAGAACACTGTATCAACATCCGTGGACACAATAAGAGAACACTGTATCAACATCCGTGGACACAATAAGAGAACACTGTATCAACATCCGTGAGCACAATAAGAGAACATTGTACCAACATCCGTGGACACAATAAGAGAACATTGTATCAACATCCGTGGGCACAATAAGAGAACACTGTATCAACATCCGTGGACACAATAAGAGAACACTGTATCAACATCCGTGGACACAATAAGAGAACATTGTATCAACATCCGTGGACACAATAAGAGAACATTGTATCAACATCCGTGGACACAATAAGAGAACACTGTACCAACATCCGTGGACACAATAAGAGAACACTGTATCAACATCCGTGAGCACAATAAGAGAACATTGTACCAACATCCGTGGACACAATAAGAGAACATTGTATCAACATCCGTGGACACAATAAGAGAACATTGTATCAACATCCGTGGGCACAATAAGAGAACACTGTATCAACATCCGTGGACACAATAAGAGAACATTGTATCAACATCCGTGGACACAATAAGAGAACATTGTATCAACATCCGTGGACACAATAAGAGAACATTGTATCAACATCCGTGGACACAATAAGAGAACACTGTATCAACATCCGTGGACACAATAAGAGAACACTATCAACATCCGTGGACACAATAAGAGAACATTGTATCAACATCCGTGGGCACAATAAGAGAACACTGTATCAACATCCGTGGACACAATAAGAGAACATTGTATCAACATCCGTGGACACAATAAGAGAACATTGTATCAACATCCGTGGACACAATAAGAGAACATTGTATCAACATCCGTGGACACAATAAGAGAACATTGTATCAACATCCGTGGGCACAATAAGAGAACACTGTATCAACATCCGTGGACACAATAAGAGAACATTGTATCAACATCCGTGGACACAATAAGAGAACATTGTATCAACATCCGTGGGCACAATAAGAGAACATTGTATCAACATCCGTGGACACAATAAGAGAACATTGTATCAACATCCGTGGACACAGTAAGAGAACATTGTATCAACATCCGTGGACACAATAAGAGAACATTGTATCAACATCCGTGGCTCCAGATTATTCAACATCTTACCAGAAGATATCAGAAACACTGCTGGAACAAGTGTAGAAGTCTTCAGGAGGAAACTGGACAAGTATCTTCACCAGGTGTCAGATCAACCAGGCTGTGATGGATATGTGGGGCAGCGGGCCTCCAGCAGCAACAGCCTGGCTGACCTGGCAGGTCCTGCTCAAGTCGCCTCAGAGACGAGTCACAGTGCCTGGCTCTATAATTAACAGGTCAGTAGTGTAGCCAAAGAGCTGTTAGGCTGCAGTGCAAACACTGTGGGTGTGCAACATGTGGGTGTGCAACATGTGGGTGTGCAACAATGTGGGTGTGCAACATGTGGGTGTGCAACATGTGGGTGTGCAACATGTGGATGTGCAACATAACGTGGGTGTTCAACAATGTGGGTGTGCAACAATGTGGGTGTGCAACATAACGTGGGTGTGCAACAATGTGGGTGTGCAACAATGTGGGTGTGCAACATGTGGGTGTGCAACATACACAACAATGTGGGTGTGCAACAATGTGGGTGTGCAACATGTGGGTGTGCAACACAATGTGGGTGTGCAACACAACAATGTGGGTGTGCAACAATGTGGGTGTGCAACATGTGGGTGTGCAACATGCACAATGTGGGTGTGCAACATGCACAATGTGGGTGTGCAACATGCACAACAATGTGGGTGTGCAACACAATGTGGGTGTGCAACATGCACAACAATGTGGGTGTGCAACATGCACAACAATGTGGGTGTGCAACATGCACAACAATGTGGGTGTGCAACACAATGTGGGTGTGCA
>NC_091384.1:108664-136164 GCF_038502225.1 Cherax quadricarinatus | reverse complement strand
AGGACACCAGCCTGGGACACAACACTATCATACAGACTGTAGTATGATCTAGGACACCAGCCTGGGACACAAGAAACTAGTATGATCTTCCAAGAATCACTAAGAATCACTAAGAATGATGTATGTCAGGTATGAGCCAAGAAAGGATCCCGGAGCCAAGATTTTGTTACTGTGACCCTCTAGTCTGACTTTAAATTAGATTTTAATAGTCTTTAAGATTTCATTGCATAGCTAACTTCTGTTGCTGCTGTTGCTGTTGCTGCTGTTGCTGCTGTTGCTGCTGTTGCTGTTGCTGCTGTTGCTGCTGCTGCTGTTTGTGGATTTCACTTGCTACCTTGTTCTGACTTCCTCTCGCCTTCACAGACACCGAGCAATAGTCGTATAAACTATTTCTAGGTAAATGGTTGGTTTCTGCAAGGTGGGTTTCTCTTACCTTGGGTTTCTGCAAGGTGGGTTTCTCTCACCTTGGGTTTCTGCAAGGTGGGTTTCTCTTACCTTGAGAGATCAGTGAGTAACTAATGTGTTAGCGAGATATTGTCTTGTGTGTGACAGAAATAATCTTAACCTCAGTCATTATTGTGGGTGTACCCAGTTAGTGTTTTAGCTGGGAGGCGACTGTCACAGCTTTCACTCACACCTACACCACCCACACAGCCACACCACCCACACAGCCACACCACCACACACAGCCACACCCCCACACACAGCCTTACACACGGCCACACCCCCACACACAGCCTTACACACAGCCACACCCCCACACACAGCCTTACACACGGCCACACCCCCACACACAGCCATACACACAGCCACACCCCCACACACAGCCTTACACACAGCCACACCCCCACACATAGCCTTACACACAGCCACACCCCCACACACAGCCTTACACACAGCCACACCCCCACACACAGCCTTACACACAGCCACACCCCCACACACAGCCTTACACACAGCCACATCCCACACCTCCCCCCCCCACACACAACACGCACACACACAACACGCACGCACACACACAGAATACACAGAACACGCACAACACACACAACACACACACGTACAGTGCTGTTTCTGGTATTTGTGAACGACATGACGGAAGGAATAGACTCCGAAGTGTCCCTGTTTGCAGATGACGTGAAGTTGATGAGAAGAATTCACTCGATCGAAGACCAGGCAGAACTACAAAGGGATCTGGACAGGCTGCAGACCTGGTCCAGCAATTGGCTCTTGGAATTCAACCCCACCAAGTGCAAAGTCATGAAGATTGGGGGAGGACAAAGAAGACCGCAGACGGAGTACAGTCTAGGGGGCCAGAGACTACAAACCTCACTCAAGGAAAAAGATCTTGGGGCGAGTATAACACCAGGTACATCTCCTGAAGCGCACATCAACCAAATAACTGCTGCAGCATATGGGCGCCTAGCAAACCTCAGAACAGCATTCCGACATCTTAATAAGGAATCATTCAGGACCCTGTACACCGTGTATGTTAGGCCCATATTGGAGTATGCGGCACCAGTTTGGAACCCACACCTAGCCAAGCACGTGAAGAAACAAGAGAAAGTGTAAAGGTTTGCAACAAGACTAGTCCCAGAGCTAAGAGGTATGTCCTACGAGGAGAGGTTAAGGGAAATCAACCTGACGACACTGGAGGACAGGAGAGATAGGGGGGGACATGATAACGACATACAAAATACTGAGAGGAATTGACAAGGTGGACAAAGACAGGATGTTCCAGAGATTGGACACAGTAACAAGGGGACACAGTTGGAAGCTGAAGACACAGATGAATCACAGGGATGTTAGGAAGTATTTCTTCAGCCACAGAGTAGTCAGTAAGTGGAATAGTTTGGGAAGCGATGTAGTGGAGGCAGGATCCATACATAGCTTTAAGCAGAGGCATGATAAAGCTCACGGCTCAGGGAGAGTGACCTAGTAACGACCAGTGAAGAGGCGGGGCCAGGAGCTAGAACTCTACCTCTGCAACCTCAACTAGGTGAGTACAACTAGGTGAGTACAACTAGGTGAGTACAACTAGGTGAGTACAACTAGGTGAGTACAACTAGGTGAGTACAACTAGGTGAGTACAACTAGGTGAGTACAACTAGGTGAGTACAACTAGGCGAGTACAACTAGGTGAGTACAACTAGGTGAGTACAACTAGGCGAGTACAACTAGGTGAGTACAACTAGGTGAGTACAACTGAGTACAACTAGGTGAGTACAACTAGGTGAGTACAACTAGGCGAGTACAACTAGGTGAGTACAACTAGGTAAGTACAACTAGGTAAGTACAACTAGGTAAGTACAACTAGGCGAGTACAACTAGGCGAGTACAACTAGGTAAGTACAACTAGGTAAGTGCAACTAGGCAAGTGCAACTAGGCAAGTACAACTAGGTAAGTACAGCTAGGTAAGTACAACTAGGTAAGTACAACTAGGTGAGTACAACTGAGTACAACTAGGTGAGTACAACTAGGTGAGTACAACTAGGTGAGTACAACTAGGCGAGTACAACTAGGCGAGTACAACTAGGTGAGTACAACTAGGTGAGTACAACTAGGTGAGTACAACTGAGTACAACTAGGTGAGTACAACTAGGTGAGTACAACTAGGCGAGTACAACTAGGCGAGTACAACTAGGTGAGTACAACTAGGTGAGTACAACTAGGCGAGTACAACTAGGTGAGTACAACTGAGTACAACTAGGTGAGTACAACTAGGTGAGTACAACTGAGTACAACTAGGTGAGTACAACTAGGTGAGTACAACTAGGCGAGTACAACTAGGTGAGTACAACTAGGTGAGTACAACTAGGTGAGTACAACTAGGTGAGTACAACTAGGTGAGTACAACTGAGTACAACTAGGTGAGTACAACTAGGTGAGTACAACTAGGTGAGTACAACTAGGTGAGTACAACTAGGTGAGTACAACTGAGTACAACTAGGTGAGTACAACTAGGTGAGTACAACTGAGTACAACTAGGTGAGTACAACTAGGTGAGTACAACTGAGTACAACTAGGTGAGTACAACTAGGTGAGTACAACTGAGTACAACTAGGTGAGTACAACTAGGTGAGTACAACTGAGTACAACTAGGTGAGTACAACTAGGTGAGTACAACTAGGTGAGTACAACTGAGTACAACTAGGTGAGTACAACTGAGTACAACTAGGTGAGTACAACTAGGTGAGTACAACTAGGTGAGTACAACTAGGTGAGTACAACTAGGTGAGTACAACTAGGCGAGTACAACTAGGTGAGTACAACTAGGTGAGTACAACTAGGCGAGTACAACTAGGTGAGTACAACTAGGTGAGTACAACTAGGTGAGTACAACTGAGTACAACTAGGTGAGTACAACTAGGTGAGTACAACTGAGTACAACTAGGTGAGTACAACTAGGTGAGTACAACTAGGTGAGTACAACTAGGTGAGTACAACTGAGTACAACTAGGTGAGTACAACTAGGTGAGTACAACTAGGTGAGTACAACTGAGTACAACTAGGTGAGTACAACTAGGTGAGTACAACTAGGTGAGTACAACTGAGTACAACTAGGTGAGTACAACTGAGTACAACTAGGTGAGTACAACTAGGTGAGTACAACTGAGTACAACTAGGTGAGTACAACTAGGTGAGTACAACTAGGTGAGTACAACTAGGTGAGTACAACTAGGTGAGTACAACTAGGCGAGTACAACTAGGCGAGTACAACTAGGTGAGTACAACTAGGTGAGTACAACTAGGTGAGTACAACTGAGTACAACTAGGTGAGTACAACTAGGTGAGTACAACTGAGTACAACTAGGTGAGTACAACTAGGTGAGTACAACTAGGTGAGTACAACTAGGTGAGTACAACTAGGTGAGTACAACTAGGTGAGTACAACTAGGTGAGTACAACTAGGCGAGTACAACTAGGTGAGTACAACTAGGCGAGTACAACTAGGTGAGTACAACTAGGTGAGTACAACTAGGCGAGTACAACTAGGTGAGTACAACTAGGCGAGTACAACTAGGTGAGTACAACTAGGCGAGTACAACTAGGTGAGTACAACTAGGTGAGTACAACTAGGTGAGTACAACTAGGTGAGTACAACTAGGTGAGTACAACTAGGTGAGTACAACTAGGTGAGTACTTACAATATGTCAACACATTCCTGCGAACATTCTCTTCCCAGTTAATTAAAGAATACCTTACAATTGGTCATATTTGCGTTTTTATCCCCACGAAAGTGATATCCACAAGTACTACCTGGAGTTTACCTGGAGTGAGTTCCGGGGGTCAACGCCCCCGCCGCCCGGTCTGTGACCAGGCCTCCTTAGGTCAGTGTCCCAGGATGCGACCCACACCAGTCGACTAACACCCAGGTACCCATTTTACTGATGGGGAACATAGACAACAGGTGGAAAGAAACACGTCCAATGTTTCTACTCTGGCTGGGAATCGAACCCAGGCCCTCACCGTGTGAAGCCAGAGCGTTAACCACCACAAAATCCTCTGTTTACGAACATCAGACACAGAGAGGGGACAGAGAAACACCTAAAACAAACTGATGACATAGAAACGTTAGTAAATAAGGCGAGTGAGGCCGCCCAAGATACAGTAACTGAACCTTGGTGATTTATATAGCCAAAATATTTCTCGGAAGACACTAATCCATGATTAGACGTTTCGCCCATCCAGTGACTATCAATACAAGGATATAAAGGTAATAATAGAGGTAATCAGTCCTCAGTCTTGAAGAATATCGTAGTTAAGACTGTGGTGATTATCAGCGCCAAGACTGAGGGACTAATTACCTTATTACTATCTACCAACTTTGTCCCTGAATTTAAACTGACGAAGCCACTAGATGGCTTTGCACATGTGTATAATTCTTGATTTTGTCGGTATTGTATACCATACATATACACATTAACCCATGTATGGCTGTATACATACATCAGGTGTCCCGTAGCTCGATTGGTAGCACACACAACTCACATACCGAGGTTCGATCCTCGGTACGGCTGAAGACATTAAGACGTGTTTCCACAAGACACCTGTTGTCCTTGTTCACCTAGCAGTAAGTAGGTACCTGGGTGTTAGTGGACTGGTGTGGGTCGCATCCTGAAGATAAAACTGACCTAATTTTCCCGAAAGGGCTCTGGTGGCCTGGTGGTTAACGCTCTGGCTTCACACGGTGAGGGACTGGGTTCGATTCCCAGCCAGAGTAGAAACATTGGACGTGTTTCTTTCCACCTGTTGTCTATGTTCCCCATCAGTAAAATGGGTACCTGGGTGTTAGTCGACTGGTGTGGGTCGCATCCTAGGACACTGACCTAAGGAGGCCTGGTCACAGACCGGGCCGCGGGGGCGTTGACCCCCGGAACTCTCTCCAGGTAATCCAGGTAATAACCAGGGACTATATAGTATGTCATAGGTGTCAGCTATGGTCTGTATAAGTTGCATCACGTACTGGCAGAAATGAAAACTGTCACTGATGAACCTCGAGTGGTTCAGAGATCAAAGACGACCTTAGTCGACACTTCAGAGTGAAACAGGTAGCTAAGTGGAACCCTGGGATCAACATTGAGCTGCAGCACACAAGGGAACCCAAACTTTCTAATTGCAATACAAGTGGAAGATAATCACAGGAAAGACCAGAGGACACTGCAAGCCTTTGAAGATGAAATTGACAATTGTTGCAAAACTGGATCAGAGAACCGACAAGTTAAAGAATGAGAGGCTTGTGCAGCAGTTGGATTTCTTTACTGTTGAAACATTTCGAACGCTACTGGATTCTTCAGTCCAATACAGAGTAACTGATCAGAGGGACTGATTACCTCAGACTCCTTAAAAGCATCCACTTTTTCTCTATTAGACTGAGGAAGCAACTGGCTGACGAAACGTTTCCACAAAGCACCCAAAGGCTATACTACAGTCAACATGACACACCAGCAAGTCACTACAGTCAACATGACACACCAGCAAGTCACTACAGTCAACATGACACACCAGCAAGTCACTACAGTCAACATGACACACCAGCAAGTCACTACAGTCAACATGACACACCAGCAAGTCACTACAGTCAACATGACACACCAGCAAGTCACTACAGTCAACATGACACACCAGCAAGTCACTACAGTCAACATGACACACCAGCAAGTCACTACAGTCAACATGACACCAGGAAGCATAACCTTACACACACACACAACACACACACACAACACACACACACACAACACACACACAACACACACAGTTAACCAAAACAACCAGCCAACCCAACTATGCTTGTCCGTGACCCGAATATAACCAAAACCTGTATTCTGTCGCAACATCTGTGTTGCAACATATCCCAACACTGCAACATATCTCTACCAACACTGGAACATCTCCCCCAACACTGCAGCATCTCTCCCCCAACACTGCAACATCTACCAACACTGCAACATATCTCCCCCAACACTGGAACATCTCCCCCAACACTGCAGCATCTCTCCAACAACACTGCAACATCTACCAACACTGCAACATCTACCAACACTGCAACATCTACCAACACTGCAACATCTACCAACACTGCAACATCTACCAACACTGCAACATCTACCAACACTGCAACATCTACCAACACTGCAACATCTACCAACACTCCAGCATCTCTCCCCCAACACTGCAGCATCTCTCCCCCAACACTGCAGCATCTCTCCCCCAACACTGCAGCATCTCTCCCCCAACACTGCAGCATCTCTCCCCCAACACTGCAGCATCTCTCCCCCAACACTGCAGCATCTCTCCCCCAACACTGCAGCATCTCTCCCCCAACACTCCAGCATCTCTCCCCCAACACTCCAGCATCTCTCCCCCAACACTCCAGCATCTCTCCCCCAACACTCCAGCATCTCTCCCCCAACACTCCAGCATCTCTCCCAACACTGCAGCATCTCTCCCCCAACACTGCAGCATCTCCCCAACACTGCAGCATCTCGCCACCAACGCTGCAGCTTCTCCCCCCAACACTGCAGCATCTCCCCCAACACTGCAGCATCTCTCTACCAACACTGCAGCATCTCTCCCCCAACACTGCAACATCTACCAACACTGCAGCATCTCTCTACCAACACTGCAGCCTCTCTCCCCCAACACTGCAGCATCTCTCCCCAAACACTGCAGCATCTCTCCCCAAACACTGCAGCATCTCTCCAACACTGCAGCATCTCTCCAACACTGCAGCATCTCTCCCCCAACACTGCAGCATCTCCCCAACACTGCATCTCTCCCCCAACACTGCAGCATCTCTCCCCCAACACTGCAGCATCTCTCCCCCAACACTGCAGCCTCTCGCCCCCAACACTGCAGCATCTCTCCAACACTGCAGCATCTCTCCCCCAACACTGTAGCATCTCTCCCCCAACACTGCAGCATCTCTCCCCCAACACTGCAGCATCTCTCCCCCAACACTGTAGCATCTCTCCCCCAACACTGCAGCATCTCTCCCCCAACACTGCAGCATCTCTCTCCCAACACTGCAGCATCCCCCCAACACTGCATCTCCCCAACACTGCAGCATCTCTCCCCCAACACTGCAGCATCTCTCCCCCAACACTGCAGCATCTCTCCCCCAACACTGCAGCATCTCTCCCAACACTGCAGCCCCTCTCCCCAACACTGCAGCATCTCTCCCAACACTGCAGCCTCTCTCCCCCAACACTGCAGCCTCTCTCCCCCAACACTGCAGCCTCTCTCCCCCAACACTGCAGCATCTCCCCAACACTGCAGCATCTCCCCAAACACTGCAGCATCTCCCCAAACACTGCAGCATCTCTCCAAACACTGCAGCATCTCTCCCCAAACACTGCAGCATCTCTCCCCAAACACTGCAGCATCTCTCCCAAAACACTGCAGCCTCTCCCCAAACACTGCAGCATCTCCCCAAACACTGCAGCATCTCTCCCCAAACACTGCAGCATCTCCCCAAACACTGCATCTCTCCAAACACTGCAGCATCTCTCCCCAAACACTGCAGCATCTCTCCCCAAACACTGCAGCATCTCTCCCCAACCACTGCAGCATCTCTCCCCAAACACTGCAGCATCTCTCCACTGCAGCATCTCTCCCCAAACACTGCAGCATCTCTCCCCAAACACTGCAGCATCTCTCCCCAAACACTGCAGCATCTCCCCAAACACTGCAGCATCTCCCCAAACACTGCAGCATCTCTCCCCAAACACTGCAGCATCTCTCCCCAAACACTGCAGCATCTCTCTCCAAACACTGCATCTCTCCAAACACTGCAGCATCTCTCCCCAAACACTGCAGCATCTCTCCCCAAACACTGCAGCATCTCTCCCCAAACACTGCAGCATCTCTCCCCAAACACTGCAGCATCTCTCCCCAAACACTGCAGCATCTCCCCAAACACTGCAGCATCTCTCCCCAAACACTGCAGCATCTCCCCAACACTGCAGCATCTCTCCCCAAACACTGCAGCATCTCTCCCCAAACACTGCAGCATCTCCCCAACACTGCAGCATCTCTCCAACACTGCAGCATCTCTCCCCCAACACTGCAGCATCTCTCCCCCAACACTGCAGCATCTCTCCCCCAACACTGCAGCATCTCTCCCCCAACACTGCAGCATCTCCCCAACACTGCAGCATCTCCCCAACACTGCAGCATCTCCCCAACACTGCAGCATCTCCCCAAACACTGCAGTATCTCTCCCCAAACACTGCAGCATCTCTCCCCAAACACTGCAGCATCTCTCCCCAAACACTGCAGCATCTCCCCAAACACTGCAGCATCTCTCCCCAAACACTGCAGCATCTCCCCAAACACTGCAGCATCTCTCCAAACACTGCAGCATCTCTCCCCAAACACTGCATCTCTCCCAAAACACTGCAGCATCTCTCCCCAAACACTGCAGCCTCTCTCCCCAAACACTGCAGCATCTCTCCACTGCAGCATCTCTCCCCAAACACTGCAGCATCTCTCCCCAAACACTGCAGCATCTCTCCCCAAACACTGCAGCATCTCTCCCCAAACACTGCAGCATCTCTCCCCAAACACTGCAGCATCTCTCCCCAAACACTGCAGCATCTCTCCCCAAACACTGCAGCATCTCTCCCCAAACACTGCAGCATCTCCAACACTGCAGCATCTCCAACACTGCAGCATCTCTCCCCAAACACTGCAGCATCTCTCTCCAAACACTGCATCTCTCCAAACTCTGCAGCATCTCTCCCCAAACACTGCAGCATCTCCCCAAACACTGCAGCATCTCTCCCCAAACACTGCAGCATCTCTCCCCAACCACTGCAGCATCTCTCCCCAACCACTGCAGCATCTCTCCCCAAACACTGCAGCATCTGTCCCCAAACACTGCAGCATCTCTCCAAACACTGCAGCATCTCTCCCCAAACACTGCAGCATCTCTCCCCAAACACTGCAGCATCTCCCCAAACACTGCAGCATCTCCCCAAACACTGCAGCATCTCCCCAACACTGCATCATCTCTCCCCCAACACTGCAGCATCTCTCCCCCAACACTGCAGCATCTCTCCCCCAACACTGCAGCATCTCCCCAACACCAAGATAATATAAACTCATTTATATTCCGAAACATTAAGATAGAACTATCTTCAACATTAGAGATATCAGAACAGTGAGATACGAGACACTGTCTTGGTGTTGAGACCTGAACCTCAGAACAGTGAGATACGAGACACTGTCTTGGTGTTGAGACCTGAACCTCAGAACAGTGAGATACGAGACACTGTTAGTGTTGAGACCTGAACCTCAGAACAGTGAGATACGAGACACTGTGTTGGTGTTGAGACCTGAACCTCAGAACAGTGAGATACGAGACACTGTTGTTGTTGAGACCTGAACCTCAGAACAGTGAGATACGAGACTGTGTTGGTGTTGAGACCTGAACCTCAGAACAGTGAGATACGAGACACTGTTGGTGTTGAGACCTGAACCTCAGAACAGTGAGATACGAGACACTGTTGTTGAGACCTGAACCTCAGAACAGTGAGATACGAGACACTGTTGGTGTTGAGACCTGAACCTCAGAACAGTGAGATACGAGACTGTGTTGGTGTTGAGACCTGAACCTCAGAACAGTGAGATACGAGACACTGTTGTTGAGACCTGAACCTCAGAACAGTGAGATACGAGACACTGTTGTTGAGACCTGAACCTCAGAACAGTGAGATACGAGACATTGTGTTGGTGTTGAGACCTGAACCTCAGAACAGTGAGATACGAGACTGTGTTGGTGTTGAGACCTGAACCTCAGAACAGTGAGATACGAGACACTGTTGGTGTTGAGACCTGAACCACAGAACAGTGAGATACGAGACACTGTTGGTGTTGAGACCTGAACCTCAGAACAGTGAGATACGAGACTGTGTTGGTGTTGAGACCTGAACCTCAGAACAGTGAGATACGAGACACTGTTGGTGTTGAGACCTGAACCTCAGAACAGTGAGATACGAGACACTGTTGGTGTTGAGACCTGAACCTCAGAACAGTGAGATACGAGACACTGTTGGTGTTGAGACCTGAACCTCAGAACAGTGAGATACGAGACACTGTGTTGGTGTTGAGACCTGAACCTCAGAACAGTGAGATACGAGACACTGTGTTGGTGTTGAGACCTGAACCTCAGAACAGTGAGATACGAGACACTGTTGGTGTTGAGACCTGAACCTCAGAACAGTGAGATACGAGACACTGTTGGTGTTGAGACCTGAACCTCAGAACAGTGAGATACGAGACTGTGTTGGTGTTGAGACCTGAACCTCAGAACAGTGAGATACGAGACTGTGTTGGTGTTGAGACCTGAACCTCAGAACAGTGAGATACGAGACTGTGTTGGTGTTGAGACCTGAACCTCAGAACAGTGAGATACGAGACACTGTTGGTGTTGAGACCTGAACCTCAGAACAGTGAGATACGAGACATTGTGTTGGTGTTGAGACCTGAACCTCAGAACAGTGAGATACGAGACACTGTTGGTGTTGAGACCTGAACCTCAGAACAGTGAGATACGAGACACTGTGTTGGTGTTGAGACCTGAACCTCAGAACAGTGAGATACGAGACTGTGTTGGTGTTGAGACCTGAACCTCAGAACAGTGAGATACGAGACTGTGTTGGTGTTGAGACCTGAACCTCAGAACAGTGAGATACGAGACACTGTTGGTGTTGAGACCTGAACCTCAGAACAGTGAGATACGAGACACTGTTGGTGTTGAGACCTGAACCTCAGAACAGTGAGATACGAGACTGTGTTGGTGTTGAGACCTGAACCTCAGAACAGTGAGATACGAGACACTGTTGGTGTTGAGACCTGAACCTCAGAACAGTGAGATACGAGACTGTGTTGGTGTTGAGACCTGAACCTCAGAACAGTGAGATACGAGACACTGTTGGTGTTGAGACCTGAACCTCAGAACAGTGAGATACGAGACACTGTTGGTGTTGAGACCTGAACCTCAGAACAGTGAGATACGAGACACTGTTGGTGTTGAGACCTGAACCTCAGAACAGTGAGATACGAGACACTGTGTTGGTGTTGAGACCTGAACCTCAGAACAGTGAGATACGAGACACTGTTGGTGTTGAGACCTGAACCTCAGAACAGTGAGATACGAGACACTGTTGGTGTTGAGACCTGAACCTCAGAACAGTGAGATACGAGACACTGTGTTGGTGTTGAGACCTGAACCTCAGAACAGTGAGATACGAGACACTGTGTTGGTGTTGAGACCTGAACCTCAGAACAGTGAGATACGAGACACTGTTGGTGTTGAGACCTGAACCTCAGAACAGTGAGATACGAGACACTGTTGGTGTTGAGACCTGAACCTCAGAACAGTGAGATACGAGACACTGTTGGTGTTGAGACCTGAACCTCAGAACAGTGAGATACGAGACTGTGTTGGTGTTGAGACCTGAACCTCAGAACAGTGAGATACGAGACACTGTTGGTGTTGAGACCTGAACCTCAGAACAGTGAGATACGAGACACTGTGTTGGTGTTGAGACCTGAACCTCAGAACAGTGAGATACGAGACTGTGTTGGTGTTGAGACCTGAACCTCAGAACAGTGAGATACGAGACACTGTTGGTGTTGAGACCTGAACCTCAGAACAGTGAGATACGAGACACTGTGTTGGTGTTGAGACCTGAACCTCAGAACAGTGAGATACGAGACACTGTTGGTGTTGAGACCTGAACCTCAGAACAGTGAGATACGAGACACTGTTGGTGTTGAGACCTGAACCTCAGAACAGTGAGATACGAGACTGTGTTGGTGTTGAGACCTGAACCTCAGAACAGTGAGATACGAGACTGTGTTGGTGTTGAGACCTGAACCTCAGAACAGTGAGATACGAGACTGTGTTGGTGTTGAGACCTGAACCTCAGAACAGTGAGATACGAGACACTGTTGGTGTTGAGACCTGAACCTCAGAACAGTGAGATACGAGACATTGTGTTGGTGTTGAGACCTGAACCTCAGAACAGTGAGATACGAGACACTGTTGGTGTTGAGACCTGAACCTCAGAACAGTGAGATACGAGACACTGTGTTGGTGTTGAGACCTGAACCTCAGAACAGTGAGATACGAGACTGTGTTGGTGTTGAGACCTGAACCTCAGAACAGTGAGATACGAGACTGTGTTGGTGTTGAGACCTGAACCTCAGAACAGTGAGATACGAGACACTGTTGGTGTTGAGACCTGAACCTCAGAACAGTGAGATACGAGACACTGTTGGTGTTGAGACCTGAACCTCAGAACAGTGAGATACGAGACTGTGTTGGTGTTGAGACCTGAACCTCAGAACAGTGAGATACGAGACACTGTTGGTGTTGAGACCTGAACCTCAGAACAGTGAGATACGAGACTGTGTTGGTGTTGAGACCTGAACCTCAGAACAGTGAGATACGAGACACTGTTGGTGTTGAGACCTGAACCTCAGAACAGTGAGATACGAGACACTGTTGGTGTTGAGACCTGAACCTCAGAACAGTGAGATACGAGACACTGTTGGTGTTGAGACCTGAACCTCAGAACAGTGAGATACGAGACACTGTGTTGGTGTTGAGACCTGAACCTCAGAACAGTGAGATACGAGACACTGTTGGTGTTGAGACCTGAACCTCAGAACAGTGAGATACGAGACACTGTTGGTGTTGAGACCTGAACCTCAGAACAGTGAGATACGAGACACTGTTGGTGTTGAGACCTGAACCTCAGAACAGTGAGATACGAGACACTGTGTTGGTGTTGAGACCTGAACCTCAGAACAGTGAGATACGAGACACTGTTGGTGTTGAGACCTGAACCTCAGAACAGTGAGATACGAGACACTGTTGGTGTTGAGACCTGAACCTCAGAACAGTGAGATACGAGACACTGTTGGTGTTGAGACCTGAACCTCAGAACAGTGAGATACGAGACACTGTGTTGGTGTTGAGACCTGAACCTCAGAACAGTGAGATACGAGACACTGTTGGTGTTGAGACCTGAACCTCAGAACAGTGAGATACGAGACTGTGTTGGTGTTGAGACGTGAACCTCAGAACAGTGAGATACGAGACACTGTTGGTGTTGAGACCTGAACCTCAGAACAGTGAGATACGAGACACTGTGTTGGTGTTGAGACCTGAACCTCAGAACAGTGAGATACGAGACTGTGTTGGTGTTGAGACCTGAACCTCAGAACAGTGAGATACGAGACACTGTGTTGGTGTTGAGACCTGAACCTCAGAACAGTGAGATACGAGACTGTGTTGGTGTTGAGACCTGAACCTCAGAACAGTGAGATACGAGACACTGTTGGTGTTGAGACCTGAACCTCAGAACAGTGAGATACGAGACACTGTGTTGGTGTTGAGACCTGAACCTCAGAACAGTGAGATACGAGACACTGTCTTGGTGTTGAGACCTGAACCTACATTATTCTCAAACTTCGTATTCAAACTCAGAAACTAGTAGTACAAAGACGGAGAAGCCCGGGTTAGTGGGTTAGTTATGACAAGCTGGCTTTAATTGGGCAATGAGGGACTATCAAATACTTGATAAGCCGGCTTTTGATGGCTTGTGTGGACTTAATGACTGTCAGCACCAGCCTCGGGGGGTCAGGCAGGCAGTCAGCACCAGCCTCGGGGGGTCAGGCAGGCTGTCAGCACCAGCCTCGGGGGGTCAGGCAGGCAGTCAGCACCAGCCTCGGGGGGTCAGGCAGGAAGTCAGCACCAGCCTCGGGGGGTCAGGCAGGCTGTCAGCACCAGCCTCGGGGGGTCAGGCAGGCAGTCAGCACCCGCCTCGGGGGGTCAGGCAGGCAGTCAGCACCAGCCTCGGGGGGTCAGGCAGGCAGTCAGCACCAGCCTCGGGGGGTCAGTCAGGCAGACAGCACCAGACTCGGGGGGTCAGGCACGCAGACAGCACCAGCCTCGGGGGGGGTCAGGCAGGCAGTCAGCACCAGCCTCGGGGGGGGTCAGGCAGGCAGTCAGCACCAGCCTCGGGGGGTCAGGCAGGCAGGCAGTCAGCACCAGCCTCGGGGGGGGTCAGGCAGGCAGTCAGCACCAGCTTCGGGGCGTCAGGCAGGCTGTCAGCACCAGCCTCCGGGGCGTCAGACTGTCTACACTGACATGTCTAAAGGAACCACGATACAAGACACACACACACTTGCCAAACATCGTGTACATACCAGCCTGGCGACTCACTGACTGCCACTATCACAATTCTGAGATGGGTTGGTTAATGGGGGTTTCAAGACTATCTACTACACGAGGGTCATTAAGACAGGTTGGTTGGTTAATGGGGTTTCAAGACTATCTACTGCACGAGGGTCATTAAGACTGGTTGGTTGGTTAATGGGGTTTCAAGACTATCTACTACACGAGGGTCATTAAGACTGGTTGGTTGGTTAATGGGGTTTCAAGACTATCTACTACACGAGGGTCATTAAGACAGGTTGGTTGGTTAATGGGGTTTCAAGACTATCTACTACACGAGGGTCATTAAGACTGGTTGGTTGGTTAATGGGGTTTCAAGACTATCTACTACACGAGGGTCATTAAGGCTGGTTGGTTGGTTAATGGGGTTTCAAGACTACTACACGAGGGTCATTAAGGCTGGTTGGTTGGTTAATGGGGTTTCAAGACTATCTACTACACGAGGGTCATTAAGACTGGTTGGTTGGTTAATGGGGTTTCAAGACTATCTACTGCACGAGGGTCATTAAGACTGGTTGGTTGGTTAATGGGGTTTCAAGACTATCTACTACACGAGGGTCATTAAGGCTGCAGGTCACCTGTACACCACCAGTCAACAATGCTTAATATACTGATTAATGTAAACTACCAGTGTATATACACAAATATACACCTCTCAGTGTATATACACTGATAATACACCTCTCAGTGATGCGTGCACTCACACATGTTTACATGGGTCGAGATTTAGCTCCTGGTCCCACCTCCTGGACTATGACAGACATCACTAACTTCTGGCTTCTTGGGGTCTTATCGTACCTACTCTCGAAGCCGTGTAGAGTCTGCCTCCACCACCACGGCCTCATCCCTGTCATTCCACTTTTCTAACCATCCCAAAGAGGCTAAAGAAATACTTCCTAACATCCCTGTGGTTCATATGTGTCTTCAACCTCCACCTGTGTTACCTTGATCCTGGTGCAGTATGATCTCAGTCTTCACTGTCCTCGCATCAAACACTCCCCCCAGTTGTACTCGCTTAGATAAGCTTGCAGGGGTCGAGTCGTAGCTCCTGGGCCGATTTTAAAGATCCATTTTGTGCAAATTCAGTATTATACACTTCCCTGTTTATTGCCTTTCATTAATTATTCTCCATTTACCTCCTTATTCCCCTCTATTTCCTCTTTCACCCTGTTTCCCCTTATACAGCCCCCCGTCCCCCCTCTCATACATATTAATACACACGCATACACGCGTATACTGGGTGTCCCTATCCTGGATACCAGAGACTGTTTATCAGCACCTAGCAGCAGCCCGGCACCTGGCAGCAGCACTTGGCACCTAGCAGCAGCAGCCCGGCACCTAGCAGCAGCAGCCCGGCACCTGGCAGCAGCACTTGGCACCTGGCAGCAGCAGACCGGCACCTAGCAGCAGCAGACCAGCACCTGGCAGCAGCAGACCGGCACCTAGCAGCAGCAGACCGGCACCTGGCAGCAGCAGCCCGGCACCTGGCAGCAGCAGCCCGGCACCTAGCAGCAGCAGCCCGGCACCTGGCAGCAGCACTTGGCACCTGGCAGCAGCAGACCGGCACCTAGCAGCAGCAGACCAGCACCTGGCAGCAGCAGACCGGCACCTAGCAGCAGCAGACCAGCACCTGGCAGCAGCAGACCGGCACCTGGCAGCAGCAGTAACCCAACAGGGCCAGCAACAACAGTAACCCAGTAGGGCCAGCAAGAGTAACAGCAACAGTAGCAGATCTATCACACCCACACAAGAGTCAACACACCCACACAACAGTCAACACACCCACACAACAGCCAACACACCCACACAACAGCCAACACACCCACACAACAGCCAACACACCCACACAACAGTCAACACACCCACACAACAGCCAACACACCCACACAACAGCCAACACACCCACACAACAGCCAACACACCCACACAACAGCCAACACACCCACACAACAGTCAACACACCCACACAACAGTCAACACACCCACACAACAGTCAACACACCCACACAACAGTCAACACACCCACACAACAGCCAACACACCCACACAACAGCCAACACACCCACACAACAGCCAACACACCCACACAACAGCCAACACACCCACACAACAGTCAACACACCCACACAACAGTCAACACACCCACACAACAATCAACACACCCACACAACAGCCAACACACCCACACAACAGCCAACACACCCACACAACAGTCAACACACCCACACAACAGCCAACACACCCACACAACAGCCAACACACCCACACAACAGCCAACACACCCACACAACAGCCAACACACCCACACAACAGCCAACACACCCACACAACAGCCAACACACCCACACAACAGCCAACACACCCACACAACAGCCAACACACCCACACAACAGCCAACACACCCACACAACAGTCAACACACCCACACAACAGTCAACACACCCACACAACAGCCAACACACCCACACAACAGCCAACACACCCACACAACAGCCAACACACCCACACAACAGCCAACACACCCACATTCACATTTCTAACACCTACTCAAAACTTAAATAAGCAACGTACCTCAGCATCCCACAGCGTACCTCAGCATCCCACAACGTACCTCAGCATCCCACAACGTACCTCAGCATCCCACAACGTACCTCAGCATCCCACAACGTACCTCAGCATCCCACAACGTACCTCAGCATCCCACAGCGTACCTCAGCATCCAACAGCGTACCTCAGCATCCCACAGCGTACCTCAGCATCCCACAGCGTACCTCAGCATCCCACAACGTACCTCAGCATCCCACAACGTACCTCAGCATCCCACAACGTACCTCAGCATTCCACAGCGTACCTAAGCATCCCACAGCGTACCTCAGCATCCCACAGCGTACCTCAGCATCCCACAGCGTACCTCAGCATCCCACAGCGTACCTCAGCATCCCACAGCGTACCTCAGCATCCCACAGCGTACCTCAGCATCCCACAGCGTACCTCAGCATCCCACAGCGTACCTCAGCATCCCACAGCGTACCTCAGCATCCCACAGCGTACCTCAGCATCCCACAGCGTACCTCAGCATCCCACAGCGTACCTCAGCATCCCACAGCGTACCTCAGCATCCCACAGCGTACCTCAGCATCCCACAGCGTACCTCAGCATCCCACAGCGTACCTCAGCATCCCACAGCGTACCTCAGCATCCCACAGCGTACCTCAGCATCCCACAGCTTACCTCAGCATCCCACAGCGTACCTCAGCATCCCACATCGTACCTCAGCATCCCACAGCGTACCTCAGCATCCCACAGCATCAACTACACTAAGGCAACTGCTCTTCACTAACCTCCCTGCTACACACACCTCACACACACACACCTCACACACCACACACACACACACACACACACACACACACAGGAAGACAGCAGCGAGTCATGGTACGTGGCGAGGTGTCAGAGTGGGCACCTGTGACCAGCGGGGTCCCGCAGGGGTCAGTCCTAGGACCAGTGCTGTTTCTGGTATTTGTGAACGACATGACGGAAGGAATAGACTCTGAGGTGTCCCTGTTTGCAGATGACGTGAAGTTGATGAGAAGAATTCACTCGATCGAAGACCAGGCAGAACTACAAAGGGATCTGGACAGGCTGCAGACCTGGTCCAGCAATTGGCTCCTGGAGTTCAATCCCACCAAGTGCAAAGTCATGAAGATTGGGGAAGGGCAAAGAAGGCCGCAGACGGAGTACAGTCTAGGGGGTCAGAGACTACAAACCTCACTCAAGGAAAAAGATCTTGGGGTGAGTATAACACCAGGCACATCTCCTGAAGCGCACATCAACCAAATAACTGCTGCAGCATATGGGCGCCTAGCAAACCTCAGAACAGCATTCCGACATCTTAATAAGGAATCATTCAGGACCCTGTACACCGTGTATGTTAGGCCCATATTGGAGTATGCGGCACCAGTTTGGAACCCACACCTAGCAAAGCACGTGAAGAAACTAGAGAAAGTGCAAAGGTTTGCAACAAGACTAGTCCCAGAGCTAAGAGGTATGTCCTACGAGGAGAGGTTAAGGGAAATCAACCTGACGACACTGGAGGACAGGAGAGATAGGGGGGGACATGATAACGACATACAAAATACTGAGAGGAATTGACAAGGTGGACAAAGACAAGATGTTCCAGAGATTGGACACAGTAACAAGGGGACACAGTTGGAAGCTGAAGACACAGATGAATCACAGGGATGTTAGGAAGTATTTCTTCAGCCACAGAGTAGTCAGTAAGTGGAATAGTTTGGGAAGCGATGTAGTGGAGGCAGGATCCATACATAGCTTTAAGCAGAGGCATGATAAAGCTCACGGCTCAGGGAGAGTGACCTAGTAGCGATCAGTGAAGAGGCGGGGCCAGGAGCTCGGACTCGACCCCCGCAACCTCAACTAGGTGAGTACAACTAGGTGAGTACACACACACACACACACACCATAGCGTCACCTAACACAACTTTACTGACATCAAAAGCCAAAGAGTCAGTTTTGAGAGCAGATGTCAACAAGAGGAGACAACACTTGCGCCACACACAATATAAACACTTGTGCTCAAGCTGACTCATTATAAGATTAATTTTTACCAGTAAAACACAGTCGTAAACACACGATATTCTTATTTAAGATTCGGAAGATATTAGTTACATGGGAGAACATATGAGTACATGGAAGTATAAGAGTACATGAGAGTAGAACGTGGGAAAAAGTACTTGGGAATCCACACTCACACTATCTACTATCTACACTGAGGACTATCTTGTATTATCTAGGAGTACTAGGCAAGGATAGTAAACCACAAGGCTCTCTCCTGCACTAGCTTTCGTAAAAGGAGAAAGGCTTCATCACCCCACCCAGGTTGGACAGTCACCCCACAACACACCCCAGTGTACCTCACAACACACCCCAGTGTACCTCACAACACACCCCAGTGTACCTCACAACACACCCCAGTGTACCTCACAACACACCCCAGTGTACCTCACATCAACAGTGTAAGCATCAACCAGGTTGGACAGTCAACCCACAACACACCCCAGTGTACCTCACAACACACCCCAGTGTACCTCACAACACACCCCAGTGTACCTCACAACACACCCCAGTGTACCTCACAAGTGTCACACCCCAGTATACCTCACAACACACCCCAGTGTACCTCACAACAGTGTAAGCATCAACCAGGAATGAGAGTGAAGGTCGTCACTCTGCTGGAAAGATAAAATATCTCAGGGGAAGTAAGAAGTCTCTCTCACACTCACAAACACGTCAACACCACAAAAACAAAAGCAAGGAAATTACACACTCTACATCAGGCCACTAAACCATCAAGTTAAAATCCCACAACAACAAACCAGAAGTTAAACCAGCCAGGATGGGTTTATATGTAGGGAATCTGGGAGTAACACCATGGCAGCTAGAGTAATTTACTGGGAGGTAAAAGTGTGGTCTATACTACTAGTGGATGGTACCACTATGACCCCGCCTCCTCCTGCTTCACCTTACCTGACTACTTCGACTAGTCGATGGTACCACTATGACCCCGCCTCCTCCTGCTTCACCTCACCTGACTACTTCGACTAGTGGATGGTACCACTATGACCCCACCTCCTGCTTCACCTCACCTGACTACTTCGACTAGTCGATGGTACCACTATGACCCCGCCTCCTCCTGCTTCACCTCACCTGACTACTTCGACTAGTGGATGGTACCACTATGACCCCGCCTCCTCGTGCTTCACCTCACCTGACTACTTCGACTAGTGGATGGTACCACTATGACCCCACCTCCTCCTGCTTCACCTCACCTGACTACTTCGACTAGTGGATGGTACCACTATGACCCCGCCTCCTCCTGCTTCACCTCACCTGACTACTTCGACTAGTGGATTGTACCACTATGACCCTGCCTCCTCCTGCTTCACCTCACCTGACTACTTCGACTAGTCGATGGTACCACTATGACCCCGCCTCCTGCTTCACCTCACCTGACTACTTCGACTAGTGGATGGTACCACTATGACCCCGCCTCCTCCTGCTTCCCCTCATCTGACTACTTCGACTAGTGGATGGTACCACTATGACCCCGCCTCCTCCTGCTTCACCTCACCTGACTACTTCGACTAGTCGATGGTACCACTATGACCCCGCCTCCTCCTGCTTCACCTCACCTGACTACTTCGACTAGTCGATGGTACCACTATGACCCCGCCTCCTCCTGCTTCACCTCACCTGACTACTTCGACTAGTCGATGGTACCACTATGACCCCGCCTCCTCCTGCTTCACCTCACCTGACGACTTCGACTAGTGGATGGTACAACTATGACCCCGCCTCCTCCTGCTTCACCTCACCTGACTACTTCGACTAGTGGATTGTACCACTTTGACCCCGCCTCCTCCTGCTTCACCTCACCTGACTACTTCGACTAGTCCATGATACCACTATGACCCCCGCCTCCTCCTGCTTCACCTCACCTGACTACTTCGACTAGTCGATGGTACCACTATGACCCCGCCTCCTCCTGCTTCACCTCACCTGACTACTTCGACTAGTGGATGGTACCACTATGACCCCCGCCTCCTCCTGCTTCACCTCACCTGACTACTTCGACTAGTCGATGGTACCACTATGACCCCGCCTCCTCCTGCTTCACCTCACCTGACTACTTCGACTAGTGGATTGTACCACTATGACCCCGCCTCCTCCTGCTTCACCTCACCTGACTACTTCGACTAGTGGATAGTACCACTATGACCCCGCCTCCTCCTGCTTCACCTCACCTGACTACTTCGACTAGTGGATGGTACCACTATGACCCCGCCTCCTCCTGCTTCACCTCACCTGACTACTTCGACTAGTGGATGGTACCACTATGACCCCGCCTCCGCCTGCTTCACCTCACCTGACTACTTCGACTAGTGGATGGTACCACTATGACCCCGCCTCCTCCTGCTTCACCTCACCTCACTACAGCATATAACCCAGACCTACAGCCCTATTCTGTACATTCTACAAGATTGATGGACTGAACACATCGACTCCAGGCTGAGGGACTGATTACCTCAAATTCCTCCTCTCCTTACACCTTTCTACTTTGTATTGGACTGATGAAGCCACTGTGTGGCGAACGTTTCCTGAATTAAGATTCCCATATGTTGCATAAGTGTCTCAATCTTCAGTGCCAAACAAAACAGTGACAGTGCCAAGAGGACGGTGCTAAACAGTGCCAAACAAGGACAGTGCCACAAGAAACAAAAACTGATATATACGAGGAGAAATATGGAAAATAAAAGGGCAGCGAAAGAGAAGAAAAAAATGGGGAACAAAATTGAAATAGGAACAAAGGGAGGAAGAGAAGAAACTAAAAAAATACGATATTTATCTCGCTTATACTTTATTTTTAAGAGAGTTTTGTCGACAGGTTAAATAACAGGAAGTTCCAGTGCTCCGTATGTTGCTTGGTTAATGGGGTTTCAAGACTACTACACGAGGGTCATTAAGGCTGGTTGGTTGGTTAATGGGGTTTCAAGACTATCTACTACACGAGGGTCATTAAGGCTACATGTCACCTGTACACCACCAGTCAAGAATACTTTAATACCTAAAATACTGATTAATGTAAACTACCAGTGTATATACACTGAGATATACACCTCTCAGTGTATATACACTGAGATATACACCTCTCAGTGTATATACACTGAGATATACACCTCTCAGTGTATATACACTGAGATATACACCTCTCAGTGTATATACACTGAGATATACACCTCTCAGTGTATATACACTGAGATATACACCTCTCAGTGTATATACACTGAGATATACACCTCTCAGTGTATATACACTGAGATATACACCTCTCAGTGTATATACACTGAGATATACACCTCTCAGTGTATATACACTGAGATATACACCTCTCAGTGTATATACACTGAGATATACACCTCACAGTGTATATACACTGAGATATACACCTCTCAGTGTATATACAATATACATCTGTATATATACACACAGGTTTACCTCTAGATGGGTGTTGGGGTGTTTATATACATATGTCGTGCCGAACAGGTAAAAACGTGCTGTTTTGTCTTAAATATCAACGTTATTCTTGCCGAATAAGAAACGAAAATTTGTGTATCCAATAATTTCGCAAAAATCATTCTGAATCTGACGAAAAAAATATATTTCAATGTGTTTGTTAAATTATTGTAAACTTATCTAAAATATATTTAGTCAGACTGGGCTAAATTAAATTGTTATAAGGTCAGGTAAGTTTTCTAAGGTTCTTTTGGTACTAATTAATTTTCACATTAACATAAATGGAAAAATTTTAGGAAGAAAATATTAAAGGAGTTCTTGCAAAGTGACCAATTTTTCCTATTCTGCACGACTTATAGATATCACAAAGACACGAATATTGTTGGTTCAGTCAACAGTGACTCGAGAAATGTTCACGAGGATGTAAACTAGAAGGTGAACTTCCTGGTAAACCTGGGGGAAGGGGAGGGGAAGGGGGAAGGGGGAAGGGGGAAGGGGGAAGGGGAGGGGGAAGGGGAAGGGGAAGGGGAAGAAGGAACCAGTAGAAAGAGAAATTTAATATAAGTGAAAGTAGTTAGTTTTCCAGCTCAGTATACTACAGTATACCAGCCTGCCTTGAAGGTGGCTGTCAGTATACTACAGTATACCAGCCTGCCTTGAAGGTGGCTGTCAGTATACTACAGTATACCAGCCTGCCTTGAAGGTGGCTGTCAGTATACTACAGTATACCAGCCTGCCTTGAAGGTGGCTGTCAGTATACTACAGTATACCAGCCTGCCTTGAAGGTGGCTGTCAGTATACTACAGTATACCAGCCTGCCTTGAAGGTGGCTGTCAGTATACTACAGTATACCAGCCTGCCTTGAAGGTGGCTGTCAGTATACTACAGTATACCAGCCTGCCTTGAAGGTGGCTGTCAGTATACTACAGTATACCAGCCTGCCTTGAAGGTTGCTGTCAGTATACTACAGTATACCAGCCTGCCTTGAAGGTGGCTGTCAGTATACTACAGTATACCAGCCTGCCTTGAAGGTGGCTGTCAGTATACTACAGTATACCAGCCTGCCTTGAAGGTGGCTGTCAGTATACTACAGTATACCAGCCTGCCTTGAAGGTGGCTGTCAGTATACTACAGTATACCAGCCTGCCTTGAAGGTTGCTGTCAGTATACTACAGTATACCAGCCTGCCTTGAAGGTTGCTGTCAGTATACTACAGTATACCAGCCTGCCTTGAAGGTTGCTGTCAGTATACTACAGTATACCAGCCTGCCTTGAAGGTTGCTGTCAGTATACTACAGTATACCAGCCTGCCTTGAAGGTGGCTGTCAGTATACTACAGTATACCAGCCTGCCTTGAAGGTGGCTGTCAGTATACTACAGTATACCAGCCTGCCTTGAAGGTGGCTGTCAGTATACTACAGTATACCAGCCTGCCTTGAAGGTGGCTGTCAGTATACTACAGTATACCAGCCTGCCTTGAAGGTGGCTGTCAGTATACTACAGTATACCAGCCTGCCTTGAAGGTGGCTGTCAGTATACTACAGTATACCAGCCTGCCTTGAAGGTGGCTGTCAGTATACTACAGTATACCAGCCTGCCTTGAAGGTGTCTGTCAGTATACTACAGTATACCAGCCTGCCTTGAAGGTGGCTGTCAGTATACTACAGTATACCAGCCTGCCTTGAAGGTGGCTGTCAGTATACTACAGTATACCAGCCTGCCTTGAAGGTGGCTGTCAGTATACTACAGTATACCAGCCTGCCTTGAAGGTGGCTGTCAGTATACTACAGTATACCAGCCTGCCTTGAAGGTTGCTGTCAGTATACAGTATACCAGCCTGCTTTGAAGGTTGCTGTCAGTATACTAGCAGCCTGGACCATCCAGGTGGCCTGGCCCGGGACCTGGACTCTCCAGGTGGCCTGGCCCGGGACCTGGACTCTCCAGGTGGCCTGGCCAGGGACCTGGACCATCCAGGTGGCCTGGCCAGGGACCTGGACCATCCAGGTGGCCTGGCCAGGGACCTGGACCATCCAGGTGGCCTGGCCAGGGACCTGGATTCTTCAAGCTGCCTGGTCTGGGACCGGGATGCAGGGGCCCCTTGACCTACCAATACGTTCTTCAGTTTCAAGGCCCCAGGCACCCAGAAACCTGCTGAGGGGAAAGACGCAGTGAAAATGAGGGGAAAGTTAGTGAAAGTGACAGTGACAGTACCATACAACACCATAATAAATTATCTGATGCTACATTTCTCAGCATCTTCATCTGACAGAAATAGTGGCTGCCACGGAGACTCCAATATCATGGTGATAGAGGCGCGAGACACTGGCGAGACACGGGCGAGACACGGGCCTTCTCTACATTATCATAGAGATGAGGTCTCCGTGCCCCTGGGACTGACACGCCAGATGACTCACTCCGGTTTATAAAAACTGTCACCATGGGGATGCTGCATCTCCCGGCACTCCAACCAGCGGATGCTGGATCTCCCGGCACTCCAACCAGCGGATGCTGGATCTCCCGGCACTCCAACCAGCGGATGCTGGATCTCCCGGCACTCCAACCAGCGGATGCTGGATCTCCCGGCACTCCAACCAGGGGATGCTGGATCTCCCGGCACTCCTACCAGGGGATGCTCGATCTCCCGGCACGCCTACCAGCGGATGCTCGATCTCCCGGCACGCCTACCAGCGGATGCTCGATCTCCCGGCACGCCTACCAGCGGATGCTCGATCTCCCGGCACGCCTACCAGCGGATGCTCGATCTCCCGGCACGCCTACCAGCGGATGCTCGATCTCCCGGCACGCCTACCAGCGGATGCTCGATCTCCCGGCACGCCTACCAGCGGATGCTCGATCTCCCGGCACGCCTACCAGCGGATGCTCGATCTCCCGGCACGCCTACCAGCGGATGCTCGATCTCCCGGCACGCCTACCAGCGGATGCTCGATCTCCCGGCACGCCTACCAGCGGATGCTCGATCTCCCGGCACGCCTACCAGCGGATGCTCGATCTCCCGGCACGCCTACCAGCGGATGCTCGATCTCCCGGCACGCCTACCAGCGGATGCTCGATCTCCCGGCACGCCTACCAGCGGATGCTCGATCTCCCGGCACGCCTACCAGCGGATGCTCGATCTCCCGGCACGCCTACCAGCGGATGCTCGATCTCCCGGCACGCCTACCAGCGGATGCTCGATCTCCCGGCACGCCTACCAGCGGATGCTCGATCTCCCGGCACGCCTACCAGCGGATGCTCGATCTCCCGGCACGCCTACCAGCGGATGCTCGATCTCCCGGCACGCCTACCAGCGGATGCTCGATCTCCCGGCACGCCTACCAGCGGATGCTCGATCTCCCGGCACGCCTACCAGCGGATGCTCGATCTCCCGGCACGCCTACCAGCGGATGCTCGATCTCCCGGCACGCCTACCAGCGGATGCTCGATCTCCCGGCACTCCTACCAGCGGATGCTCGATCTCCCGGCACTCCTACCAGCGGATGCTCGATCTCCCGGCACTCCTACCAGCGGATGCTCGATCTCCCGGCACTCCTACCAGCGGATGCTCGATCTCCCGGCACTACCAGCGGATGCTCGATCTCCCGGCACTCCAAGGGGATGCATCTCCCAGCACTCCACCAGAGGGAGTGCTGCACTTCCCAGCATCCAGGGAGTGCTGCACTTCCCAGCATCCAGGGGGTGCTGCACTTCCCAGCATCCAGGGAGTGCTGCACTTTCCAGCATCCAGGGAGTGCTGCACTTCCCAGCATCCAGGGGGTGCTGCACTTCCCAGCATCCAGGGAGTGCTGCACTTCCCAGCATCCAGGGGGTGCTGCACTTCCCAGCATCCAGGGAGTGCTGCACTTTCCAGCATCCAGGGAGTGCTGCACTTCCCAGCATCCAGGGGGTGCTGCACTTCCCGGCACTACAATCAGGAGATGTTGTGTGAGTGGTCTGTGCTAGTGGTCTGTGCTAATGCCCCGCCCCATAATCATTGCAATGTTTATATTCCGTCCCTGCCTCTCTTATGTATACTGGCTCCCTTACCTTCCTGTGTTAGTGTGACTACTTAATGGTTCAAGCTGGACCCAAACTGCTGCTGCTACTGTTGGTGCCGCTGCTATTGGTGGTGGTGGTGCTGCTGCTGCTGCTAGTACTACTACCGTTGGTGCTAGTACTACTACCGTTGGTGCTCCTACTACTACTACTGTGGCCCCGTTAAAGAGAAATATCAGAGCTGGATCAAATACAGAGAATGTTTACGACCCACAGAGCCAGTAAAACACTAAAATTACTGGGAACGTTTTAAAGTCTTGAACATGTACTCAGTGGAGCGGAGGAGATGTATATATACCTGGAAAGTATTCGAGGGTCTGGTCCCAAATCTGTACACTGCAATAACATACTAGAGGGAGAGATGTGGATCTACACACTGCCATAACATACTGGACAGAGATATGGGAGGAAGTGCAAAATAAACCCAGTAAAAAGCAGGGTTGCAGTGGACACAATAAGAGAACACTGTATCAACATCCGTGGACACAATAAGAGAACACTGTATCAACATCCGTGGACACAATAAGAGAACACTGTATCAACATCCGTGGACACAATAAGAGAACATTGTATCAACATCCGTGGCTCCAGATTATT
>NC_091384.1:56164-103664 GCF_038502225.1 Cherax quadricarinatus | reverse complement strand
AGGCAGACTAGGAGGGGCGGCAGACGGAACAGTGGTCGCCAGGTATTAGTGATCATTTTCTAGATTCGATCATTTCCATTCCACAGACTAGCAAATGGGGTAGGGGGGGAGGGGGTCATTCACGAACCATCACGACCTCCTTACTGCCCCCTTCCTTCCTGCTACTCACCCCCTTCCACTAATTATACCCACTGGTTATCCTCATCTTCAAAGTTCTACCCACTACAGTAACCACAGCAGCACCACTGTAAACATCACGAGACCAGCCATTC
Source organism: Cherax quadricarinatus (assembly GCF_038502225.1). NCBI lineage: Eukaryota > Metazoa > Arthropoda > Malacostraca > Decapoda > Parastacidae > Cherax > Cherax quadricarinatus. The sequence goes on along the minus strand of NC_091384.1, from coordinate 103,392 downwards.
CTCTTTTGTAAACACGTACCTTACTGTGTGTAAACTGCTGAGTAATGTACAAAATACACTTAGGGGACTTGTATATTTACATCTGTGCCAAAAACAACAAGGTCAGGGTCAGGGGCGTGCACAGAGAACAAGGTCAGGGGCGTGTACAAAGAATAAGGTCAGGGGTGTCAACAAAAATCGTCCAAATGGAAATAAAGGGCCATGTCAGGCGTAAACAGCCCAGACCAGGCAAACACAGCCCAGACCACGCAAACACAGCCCAGGCCAGGCAAACAAGGAACTAGCAGTCAAGTATTAAAAGTAATCCCTGGCAACAGAAGAGACGTCACGCCAGTCACAGCTTACAGCAACATGGGTGAAGGTAATGCCTGAGTTGCCTACGATGTGCACGCACTCTCACTCACCATCATGCAGCTACAGGCATGCACAGGCACGCACATGCACTCCAACACCACCCAACCAACATACATTCTTCCATTATCTTGGTGGTTAGCACTTCCAACACCTATTTGACTCCTTCCAGACATCCTCAAGTCAAACTCAGGGCCCAATTTTCACTCTTAAGATGGTTTCCAAAGTGGGGGTTTCAATACTTCCAGTAGCTGTTAGATTGTCTTACTGAGGATACCACGTTCCAGCAGGTGACGTATTGTCTTACAGAGGATGTGAGACTGCTTCCAGCAGTTACTGTCTTACAGAGGATACGACACTGCTTCCAGCAGTTATTGTCTTACAGAGGATATGAGACTGCTTCCAGCAGTTATTGTCTTACAGAGGATATGACACTGCTTCCAGCAGTTGTCTTACAGAGGATATGACACTGCTTCCAGCAGTTATTGTCTTACAGAGGATACGACACTGCTTCCAGCAGTTATCGTCTTACAGAGGATACGACACTGCTTCCAGCAGTTACTGTCTTACAAAGGATACGACACTGCTTCCAGCAGAACATGGTCTTCAGAGGAGGAAGGAAGGACCAGGTTTCCTTGTCACAAACCCAGTACCAGTGTAGAGTACCACAATGCTGAGATCATTCAACATCCAACAGAAAGGACTCTGGTTTGAACTCGTACCGGTCCGAGAAACTCAATGACAAGTTTTCCTTACACCCATCTGTCTCCACTTTCGAGGGTTTGTCTGCCCTCACAGCAACTTTATTGCTAAAGCTCACATAGCAATAAAATATGAACCAGTGTAATAGCCGAGTGTTGTGACGTCCAGAGAAAACCGAGGCAGGTGTGGTCGAAGACACTTATGACTTGCAAATGTTTCACCACATACTTAAGCGTCATCTTAACTATATTTATGAACTGTTCCATCCACGTTGTGTTCTAGTATTGTGCTGTTGTGTTAGAAGGACCATCTTGGCCTACAACTGTGTTAAGACAACTTCAGACCTGCTGCAAGTGTTGTGTGAGAAAAAATTGTGACAGGAAAAGTATTAAATAACACAAGAAAACAAGGCCCCAACACAAATAAACAAGGCCCCCACACATATAAACAAGGCCCCCACACAAATAAGCAAGGCCCCCACACAAATAAGCAAGGCCCCCACACAAATAAACAAGGCCCCCACACAAATAAACAAGGCCCCCACACCAATAAACAAGGCCCCCACACAAATAAGGGCCCCAACAAAAAACCAAGGGCCCCACCTTACACAGGTAACCACACTCAACATACCAGCTAGAATGACTTACGAAATCGTAATAGCATACTAAACATGCACCAGTGGTTAGCGCACTGGCCTGCCGCGAGTTTGATACCGACCCGTTTTATAATTTAACTAGCAAGAATACTGGAAAAGATTTCAGGAAATAAGAGGAACACCGAGACGAAGAAGCAAAACGCGTATAGCAAAGAATCCAGAAGATAATGTTAGATAAACATCTAGAATTACTTAGTAATAAGGAAAACTGAGATTACTGATGTGCCGTAAGTAACATCTCACAATGGAAGACTAAAGTAACGGGGATAAAGTGAATAATATCTGTTGGAAACTGAACAATATCTCAACAGTATAACAGTAAATCCAGAAAGAACGGTATCCACTTAGCAAACAATGAGAGAACAGTTCAGGCAAACAACGGAAAGCAAACAACGGAAAGCAAACAACGGAAAGCAAACAACAGTCATCTGGAGGCAACAAGAGGAACAGTACCACAACAATGACAAGTATCTAAGTAGCAGCAACAACAGTTAAGATGAACATTAAGATAGGTGGAACACTTGGGTACCTTTATTGATGGAACGTTTCGCCCACACAGTAGCTTTCTTCAGTTAAATACCGAGGAATCAGGTGTAGTTAAATAATAATGATGTAATCAATCCATCATTCTCGTTGATGGATTAATTACATTACTACCGTGTATGTTGACGCCCGTGTATACACGTGAACGTCTGTGTATACACGTGAACGCCCGTGTATACACGTGAACGCCCGTGTATACACGTGAACGCCCGTGTATACACGTGAACGCCTGTGTATACACGTGAACGCCTGTGTATACACGTGAACGCTCGTGTATACACGTGAACGCCCGTGTATACACGTGAACGCCCGTGTATACACGTGAACGCCCGTGTATACACGTGAACGCCCGTGTATACACGTGAACGCCCGTGTATACACGTGAACGCCCATGTATACACGTGAACGCCTGTGTATACACGTGAACGCCCGTGTATACACGTGAACGCCTGTGTATACACGTGAACGCCTGTGTATACACGTGAACGCTCGTGTATACACGTGAACGCCCGTGTATACACGTGAACGCCCGTGTATACACGTGAACGCCCGTGTATACACGTGAACGCCCGTGTATACACGTGAACGCCCGTGTATACACGTGAACGCCCGTGTATACACGTGAACGCCCATGTATACACGTGAACGCCTGTGTATACACGTGAACGCCGATGTATACACGTGAACGCCAGTGTATACACGTGAACGCCCGTGTATACACGTGAACGCCTGTGTATACACGTGAACGCCCGTGTATACACGTGAACGCCTGTGTATACACGTGAACGCCTGTGTATACACGTGAACGCCTGTGTATACACGTGAACGCCTGTGTATACACGTGAACGCCTGTGTATACACGTGAACGCCTGTGTATACACGTGAACGCTCGTGTATACACGTGAACGCCCGTGTATACACGTGAACGCCCGTGTATACACGTGAACGCCTGTGTATACACGTGAACGCCTGTGTATACACGTGAACGCCTGTGTATACACGTGAACGTCCGTGTATACACGTGAACGCACGTGTATACACGTGAACGCCCGTGTATACACGTGAACGCCTGTGTATACACGTGAACGCCTGTGTATACACGTGAACGCCTGTGTATACACGTGAACGCCTGTGTATACACGTGAACGCCTGTGTATACACGTGAACGCCTGATTTGTTTCCTCCTGTCACTAGACCGGAAGTCATCCGTCAACTTGACAGAATATCCAGGCAGCTCCCAGGGCTTAGCCTCCGCTCTAACGTTACGTACCGTGTCGTTCCGTGTCGTACCGTGTCGTACCGTGTCGTACCGTGTCGTACCGTGCTGGAAGGTGTGGTAGTTACTGTACCGTAGTGGAATGTCGACGATATCTTCACCTTATTTCAATTTATGGGCGAGAGGTTTGAGTGGGTGGACAGCTGCTGTCAAGACGGACAGCTGCTGTCAAGACGGACAGCTGCTGTCAAGACGGACAGCTGCTGTCAAGACGGACAGCTGCTGTCAAGACGGACAGCTGATGTCAAGACGGACAGCTGCTGTCAAGACTGACAGCTCCACTGGTCTGGTTTAAGACCTAACTTGACATCGTAGGTGATGACAGCGTCCTCAAGGCTTCAAGACATCACATGCATCCTTTAGGTAAGGTTAGGTTAGGTTAGGTTAGGTAAGGTAAGGTAAGGTAAGGTAAGGTAAGGTAAGGTAAGGTAAGGTAAGGTAAGGTAAGGTAAGGTAAGGTAAGGTAAGGTAAGGTAAGGTAAGGTAAGGTAAGGTAAGGTAAGGTAAGGTAAGGTAAGGTAAGGTAAGGTAAGGTTAGGTTAGGTTAGGTTAGGTTAGGTTAGGTTAGGTTAGGTTAGGTTAGGTTAGGTTAGGTTAGGTAAGGTAAGGTAAGGTAAGGTAAGGTAAGGTAAGGTAAGGTAAGGTAAGGTAAGGTAAGGTAAGGTAAGGTAAGGTAAGGTAAGGTAAGGTAAGGTAAGGTAAGGTAAGGTAAGGTAAGGTTAGGTTAGGTTAGGTTAGGTAAGGTTAGGTTAGGTTAGGTTAGGTTAGGTTAGGTTAGGTTAGGTTAGGTTAGGTTAGGTCAGGTCAGGTCAGGTCAGGTCAGGTTAGGTCAGGTTAGGTCAGGTTAGGTACAATTTGTCAGTTAACTGGTCAAGTGTTTCCTGATGCGGGTTCGAGTCATATGATGACCAACAGCTGGAGCTTTTGGTTATCTGACCGAGGCCTTCCACTGGCTTACCCATACTTCAAAAATTATGGTTAAAAATATAATCACTTCTTTTTTAGAAGGTAAGTCGTGGATATCCTGATATCCTATGGATATCCTGATCAACCAGGCTCTTGGTGCTAGCCACGCATAGTCCAACACCACAGCCTGGCTGATCACCCACTGGCTAGAAACTTTACCAGTTCTTGGAGACAGCCAGGGGTCTGTTGGTAATCCTCCTCATGTACGGAGGGAGGACGCTGAACAGTCTTGGTCCCTTCACACTTACATTTCCCACTGTACTCCCTGCAACCATGCTTTTCACTGGGGTTATGTTGCAATGCCTGCAAAGCCTCTTACTTTCATGGTGAATAAGTTGTATATAATGTACCTCTCTCGCCTACAATCCGGGGAGTACAGGTCGAGGGGCTTCAAGCGTTCAGTTACTTTGAGTATGTGATTATCACACTACATTCTCGTAGTTATTTCTACACTTCTCAGTCCTCATTTAAAACATACCCTGGCTGGAACAATACCCTGGTTGGAACAATACCCTGGCTCGAACAATACCCTGGCTCGAACAATACCCTGGCTCGAACAATACCCTGGCTCGAACAATACCCTGGCTGGAACAATACCCTGGCTGGAACAATACCCTGGCTGGAACAATACCCTGGCTGGAACAATACCCTGGCTGGAACAATACCCTGGCTGGAACAATACCCTGGCTGGAACAATACCCTGGCTGGAACAATACCCTGGCTGGAACAATACCCAGGTTGGAACAATACAAAGGCTGGAACAATACCAAGGCTGGAACAAAACCCTGACGAACAAAACCCTGGCTGGAACAATACCCAGGTTGGAACAATACCAAGGCTGGAACAATACCAAAGCTGGAACAATACCAAGGCTGGAACAATACCAAGGCTGGAACAAAACCCTGACTGGAACAATACCAAGGCTGGAACAAAACCCTGGCTGGAACAATACCCAGGTTGGAACAATACCAAGGCTGGAACAATACCAAGGCTGGAACAATACCCTGGCTGGAACAATACCCTGGCTGGAACAATACCCTGGCTGGAACAATACCCTGGCTGGAACAATACCCTGGCTGGAACAATACCCTGGCTACCCTGACTGGAACAATACCCTGGCTGGAACAATACCCTGACTGGAACAATACCCTGGCTGGAACAATACCCTGGCTGGAACAATACCCTGGCTGGAACAATACCCTGGCTGGAACAATACCCTGGCTGGAACAATACCCTGACTGGAACAATACCCTGGCTGGAACAATACCCTGGCTGGAACAATACCCTGGCTGGAACAATACCCTGGCTGGAACAATACCCTGGCTGGAACAATACCCTGGCTGGAACAATACCCTGGCTGGAACAATACCCTGGCTGGAACAATACCCTGGCTCGAACAATACCCTGGCTCGAACAATACCCAGGCTCGAACAATCCCCTGGCTCGAACAATACCCTGGCTCGAACAATACCCTGGCTCGAATACCCTGGCTGGAACAATACCCTGGCTGGAACAATACCCTGGCTGGAACAATACCCTGGCTGGAACAATACCCTGGCTGGAACAATACCCTGGCTGGAACAATACCCTGGCTGGAACAATACCCAGGTTGGAACAATACAAAGGCTGGAACAATACCAAGGCTGGAACAAAACCCTGACGAACAAAACCCTGGCTGGAACAATACCCAGGTTGGAACAATACCAAGGCTGGAACAATACCAAGGCTGGAACAATACCAAGGCTGGAACAATACCAAGGCTGGAACAAAACCCTGACTGGAACAATACCAAGGCTGGAACAAAACCCTGGCTGGAACAATACCCAGGTTGGAACAATACCAAGGCTGGAACAATACCAAGGCTGGAACAATACCCTGGCTGGAACAATACCCTGGCTGGAACAATACCAAGGCTGGAACAATACCAAGGCTGGAACAATACCCTGGCTGGAACAATACCCTGGCTGGAACAATACCCTGGCTGGAACAATACCCTGGCTGGAACAATACCCTGGCTGGAACAATACCCTGGCTGGAACAATACCCTGGCTGGAACAATACCCTGGCTGGAACAATACCCTGGCTGGAACAATACCCTGGCTGGAACAATACCCTGGCTGGAACAATACCCTGGCTGGAACAATACCCTGGCTGGATCAATACCCTGACTGGAACAATACCCTGGCTGGAACAATACCCTGGCTGGAACAATACCCTGACTGGAACAATACCCTGGCTGGAACAATACCCTGGCTGGAACAATACCCTGGCTGGAACAATACCCTGGCTGGAACAATACCCTGACTGGAACAATACCCTGACTGGAACAATACCCTGGCTGGAACAATACCCTGGCTGGAACAATACCCTGGCTGGAACAATACCCTGGCTGGAACAATACCCTGACTGGAACAATACCCTGACTGGAACAATACCCTGACTGGAACAATACCCTGACTGGAACAATACCCTGACTGGAACAATTCACAGCTGTTACACAATATTAGACGAACTTTGGACGAAGTCTGGGTTCATGGTGGACCACAACGTTGTCTGTCGAAATTGTAAGTTAGTTGTCGAGTGTGTGTAAGAGATACTGTGATATGTGTGTGTGTGTGTGATGGTACACACACACACACACACACACACACACACACACACCCTGAATGTTCTCAACTCCTAGTTGTACTAGTAAGAACCAGAACCACTTCCCCAGCACCAGGAAGGGGCGTTGAGGCAGACATGGAGATAAGGTGGCAGGCTAGGAGGCAGGTAGGCAGGCTAGGAGGCGGGTAGGCAGGCTAGGAGGCAGGTAGGCAGGCTAGGAGACAGGTAGGCAGGCTAGGAGGCAGGTAGGCAGGCTAGGAGGCAGGTAGGCAGGCTAGGAGGCAGGTAGGCAGGCTAGGAGGCAGGTAGGCAGGCTAGGAGGCAGGTAGGCAGGCTAGGAGGCTGGTAGGCAGGCTAGGAGGCGGGTAGGCAGGCTAGGAGACAGGTAGGCAGGCTAGGAGGCAGGTAGGCAGGCTAGGAGGCAGGTAGGAGGCAGGTAGGAGGCAGGTAGGCATGCTAGGAGGCAGGTAGGCAGGCAGGCTAGGAGGCAGGTATGCAGGCTAGGAGGCGGGTAGGCAGGCTAGGAGGCGGGTAGGCAGGCTAGGAGGCAGGTAGGCAGGCTAGGAGGCAGGCAGGATAGACTAGGAGGCAAACAAAGAGGCAGGCTGAGAGGCAGGCTAGAACAATATAGAACGTCAACATCTCAGACGATATTTACCAAAATACTCTCTCAAACAGTATTTTGGAGTACTGGTGTTATTATACATCGGTGTTTGGTAATGTTGTCCTGGTCACGGTAGCCATGTTGACACTGTCAGGTTCTACCAGCCTGTGGTTCTGCACTGTCAGCTTCTGGCAGTGGTGCTGCAACAGGCTGTGAGGTTCTGGCAGTGGTTCTATATCGTTGTAACAGAAGTTAGGAGGTTCTGGCAGTGGTTCTGCATCGTAGTAATAGGCTAAGAAGTTCTGGCAGTGGTGCTGCAACAGGCTGAGGTTCTGCAAGTGGTTCTATATCGCAGTAACAGAGGCTAGGAGGTTCTGGCAGTGGTTCTGCATCGTTGTAACAGAAGTTAGAAGGTTCTGGCAGTGGTTCTGCATCGTAGTAATAGGCTAAGAAGTTCTGGCAGTGGTGCTGCAACAGGCTGTGAGGTTCTGCAAGTGGTTCTATATCGCAGTAACAGGCCAGGAGGTTCTAGCAGTGGTTCTATATCGCAGTAACAGAGGCTAGGAGGTTCTGGCAGTGGTTCTATATCGCAGTAACAGGCCAGGCGGTTCTAGCAGCTGTTCTGTGACGCAACGTTCCATTACTGTAGCTGAGGTTGTCAGAGCATCTTTCCACTAAGGTTCTTGTAGCGATCACTGACTGTCCTGACCTCTCCCCTGATGTACATTTATATCAATACCACTACTGTGGCAGGTATACCCACACGCATAACATGCGAGGTATACCAAAATGGATACTATGCCAGGTATTCTCATTACTCAGGTAATGGTAACTGCAGATATGCTGGAAGGTAACTTGGTAGGAGTTGTAGTTACTGTACCATAGTGGAATTGTTGTAGCCAGGGTATTGTGGGTTAGTTGTGAATTGTTGTAGCCAGGGTATTGTGGGTTGGTTGTGAATTGTCGTAGCCAGAGTATTGTGTGTTAGTTGTGAATTGTCGTAGGCAGGGTATTGTGTGTTACTTGTGAATTGTCGTAGCCAGGGTATTGTGCGTTAGTTGTGAATTGTTGTAGCCAGGGTATTGTGTTAGTTGTGAATTGTATCCAGGGTATTGTGGGTTGGTTGTGAATTGTTGTAGCCAGGGTATTGTGGGTTGGTTGTGAATTGTTGTAGCCAGGGTATTGTGGGTTGGTTGTGAATTGTTGTAGCCAGGGTATTGTGGGTTGGTTGTGAATTGTTGTAGCCAGGGTATTGTGTTAGTTGTGAATTGTTGTAGCCAGGGTATTGTGTTAGTTGTGAATTGTTGTAGCCAGGGTATTGTGTTAGTTGTGAATTGTTGTAGCCAGGGTATTGTGTGTTGTGAATTGTTGTAGCCAGGGTATTGTGTTAGTTGTGAATTGTTGTAGCCAGGGTATTGTGTGTTAGTTGTGAATTGTTGTAGCCAGAGTATTGTGTTAGTTGTGAATTGTTGTAGCCAGGGTATTGTGGGTTGGTTGTGAATTGTTGTAGCCAGGGTATTGTGGGTTGTGAATTGTTGTAGCCAGGGTATTGTGGGTTATTGTGAATTGTTGCAGCCAGAGTATTGTGTGTTAGTTGTGAATTGTTGTAGCCAGAGTATTGTGGGTTATTGTGAATTGTTGCAGCCAGAGTATTGTGTGTTAGTTGTGAATTGTTGTAGCCAGAGTATTGTGGGTTAGTTGTAAATTGTTGTAGCCAGAGTATTGTGGGTTAGTTGTAAATTGTTGTAGCCAGAGTATTGTGTTAGTTGTGAATTGTTGTAGCCAGAGTATTGTGGGTTAGTTGTAAATTGTTGTAGCCAGAGTATTGTGTTAGTTGTGAATTGTTGTAGCCAGGGTATTGTGTGTTAGTTGTGAATTGTTGTAGCCAGGGTATTGTGTGTTAGTTGTGAATTGTTACAGCCAGGGTATTGTGTGTTAGTTGTGAATTGTAACAGCCAGGGTATTGTGTGTTAGTTGTGAATTGTAGCAGCCAGGGTATTGTGTGTTAGTTGTGAATTGTTGTAGCCAGGGTATTGTGTGTTAGTTGTGAATTGTAACAACCAAGGTATTGTTAGTTGTAAATTGTAACAACCAGGGTATTGTGTTGGTTGTAAATTGTAACAACCAGGGTATTGTTAGTTGTGAATTGTAACAACCAAGGTATTGTTAGTTGTAAATTGTAACAACCAAGGTATTGTTAGTTGTGAATTGTAACAACCAAGGTATTGTTAGTTGTAAATTGTAACAACCAAGGTATTGTTAGTTGTAAATTGTAACAACCAAGGTATTGTTAGTTGTAAATTGTAACAACCAGGGTATTGTGTTAGTTGTGAATTGTAACAACCAGGGTATTGTGTTGGTTGTAAATTGTAACAACCAGGTATTGTGTTAGTTGTAATTTGTAACAACCAGGGTATTGTGTGTCTCCCTCATAAAACAATCATCTCGACCAATAAATTCTGGCGCTGTGGTCAGTCCAGTTAACCGAGGGGAGAGAGAGAGATTAGATTTGGCACTGAGGGGAGATTTTATCGACCAGTGCCACTCATCCTCTGACAGATGCCACCGTATGATCAGTATAAGAGAGTGCCACTCTTCCTGTTAAGACGTCAAGGGTACGAGAACAGTATTAGACGGAGTCTCAATACCTCTGTGTTTAGAAAGTACCGGACAGTGTCACTCACAGTGGCACTGACTAGTAGTGTGAGTGAACATGGCCACCATGACGACAGTACCTTTGCTGCGCTAGCGTCGCCAGGCTAGCGTCGCCAGGCTAGCGTCGCCAGGCCTAGTGTCGCCAGGCCAGTGTCGCCAGGCCAGTGTCGCCAATCCAGTGTCGCCAGGCCTAGCGTCGCCAGGGTAGCGTCGCCAGGTCTAGTGTCGCCAGGCCTAGCATCGCCAGGCTAGCGTCGCCAGGTCTAGTGTCGCCAATCCAGTGTCGCCAGGCCTAGCATCGCCAGGCTAGCAGACCCCTGACTCCTCAAGAAGTGGATAAGTTTTTAAAGTCAGTGGGTTGATGAGCCAGGCTGTGGGGGCTCATGCTGGACTGTATGCGGAGCCACCAGTAACAGCCTAGTTGGTCAGGTAATCCATCGGAAGGACTGGTCTGGGACCAGACCACCAGAACGTTAACCCTACCAACAAGTAGTTCCCAGAAGCATTCCAGAACACTCCGGGAACACCCACCCCACTGGGTGGGGGAGGGTCTTCCAGCTCCCATTCCAGGTTCTCCAGCGCCTTTTCATCAGTACCAGTACTGGTGCCTTGTAGATCATGGCAGTGGTAGTCCTCGTAGTCTACTGCAAGGTTACGTGTGGCTACAGTCACTTTTTATGTGCCAGGCTGGTAATTCAGACGAGATTGACAGCCGGAAGCCGCACTACCAGCCTGTGTTGTGAGACTGACTTGTAACACTGAGGCGATCTACACTGACCTTAGTGAGTCGGGGAGGAAGGTGTAGCAGCAGACAGGGAGGGAGGGATGCTGTAGTAGGAGACAGCCAGGAAGGGAGGGAGGGGTGTTGTAGCAGCAGACAGCCAGGAAGGGAGGGAGGGGTGCTGTAGCAGCAGACAGCCAGGGAGGGAGGAATGCTGTAGCAGCAGACAGCCAGGAAGGGAGGGATGCTGTAGTAGCAGACAGCCAGGGAGGGATGCTGTAGCAGCAGACAGCCAGGAAGGGAGGGAGGGATGCTGTAGCAGCAGACAGCTAGGGAGGGAGGGATGCTGTAGCAGCAGACAGCCAGGAAGGGAGGGAGGGATGCTGTAGCAGCAGACAGCCAGGGAGGGAGGGATGCTGTAGCAGCAGACAGCCAGGAAGGGAGGGAGGGATGCTGTAGCAGCAGACAGCCAGGAAGGGAGGGAGGGGTGCTGTAGTAGGAGACAGACAGGAAGGGAGGGAGGGGTGCTGTAGCAGCAGACAGACAGGAAGGGAGGGAGGGATGCTGTAGCAGCAGACAGCCAGGAAGGGAGGGATGCTGTAGCAGCAGACAGCCAGGAAGGGAGGGAGGGATGCTGTAGCAGCAGACAGCCAGGAAGGGAGGGAGGGATGCTGTAGCAGCAGACAGCCAGGGAGGGAGGGATGCTGTAGCAGCAGACAACCAGGAAGGGAGGGAGGGATGCTGTAGCAGCAGACAGCCAGGGAGGGAGGGAGGGATGCTGTAGCAGCAGACAGCCAGGAAGGGAGGGATGCTGTAGCAGCAGACAGCCAGGGAGGGAGGGATGCTGTAGCAGCAGACAGCCAGGGAGGGAGGGATGCTGTAGCAGCAGACAGCCAGGGAGGGAGGGAGGGATGCTGTAGCAGCAGACAGCCAGGAAGGGAGGGATGCTGCAGCAGCAGACAGCCAGGGAGGGAGGGAGGGATGTTGTAGCAGCAGACAGCTAGGAAGGGAGGGATGCTGTAGCAGCAGACAGCCAGAAAGGGAGGGAGGGAGGGATGCTGTAGCAGCAGACAGCCAGGAAGGGAGGGAGGGAGGGAGGTATGCTGTAGCAGCAGACAGCCAGGAAGGGAGGGAGGTATGCTGTAGCAGCAGACAGCCAGGAAGGGAGGGAGGGATGCTGTAGCAGCAGACAGCCAGGAAGGGAGGGAGGGATGCTGTAGCAGCAGACAGCCAGGGAGGGAGGGAGGGATGCTATGGCAGCAGACAGCCAGGAAGGGAGGGAGGGATGCTGTAGCAGCAGACAGCCAGGAAGGGAGGGAGGGATGCTGTAGCAGCAGACAGCCAGGAAGGGAGGGAGGGATGCTGTAGCAGCAGACAGCCAGGAAGGGAGGGAGGGATGCTGTAGCAGCAGACAGCCAGGAAGGGAGGGAGGGATGCTGTAGCAGCAGACAGCCAGGAAGGGAGGGATGCTGTAGCAGCAGACAGCCAGGAAGGGAGGGATGCTGTAGCAGCAGACAGCCAGGAAGGGAGGGATGCTGTAGCAGCAGACAGCCAGGAAGGGAGGGATGCTGTAGCAGCAGACAGCCAGGAAGGGAGGGAGGGATGCTGTAGCAGCAGACAGCCAGGGAGGGAGGGAGGGATGCTGTAGCAGCAGACAGCCAGGAAGGGAGGGAGGGATGCTGTAGCAGCAGACAGCCAGGGAGGGAGGGATGCTGTAGCAGCAGACAGCCAGGGAGGGAGGGATGCTGTAGCAGCAGACAGCCAGGGAGGGAGGGATGCTGTAGCAGCAGACAGCCAGGGAGGGAGGGATGCTGTAGCAGCAGACAGCCATGGAGGGAGGGAGGGATGCTGTAGCAGCAGACAGCCAGGGAGGGAGGGAGGGATGCTGTAGCAGCAGACAGCCAGGGAGGGAGGGAGGGATGCTGTAGCAGCAGACAGCCATGGAGGGAGGGATTGATGCTGTAGCAGCAGACAGCCATGGAGGGAGGGATGGATGCTGTAGCAGCAGCCAGGGAGGGAGGGAGGGATGCTGTAGCAGCAGACAGCCAGGGAGGGAGGGATGCTGTAGCAGCAGACAGCCAGGAAGGGAGGGAGGGATGCTGTAGCAGCAGACAGCCAGGAAGGGAGGGAGGGATGCTGTAGCAGCAGACAGCCAGGAAGGGAGGGATGCTGTAGCAGCAGACAGCCATGGAGGGAGGGAGGGATGCTGTAGCAGCAGACAGCCATGGAGGGAGGGAGGGATGATGTAGCAGCAGACAGCCATGGAGGGAGGGAGGGATGCTGTAGCAGCAGACAGCCATGGAGGGAGGGATGCTGTAGCAGCAGACAGCCAGGGAGGGAGAGAGGGATGCTGTAGCAGCAGACAGCCATGGAGGGAGGGATGCTGTAGCAGCAGACAGCCAGGAAGGGAGGGAGGGAGGGATGCTGTAGCAGCAGACAGCCAGGAAGGGAGGGAGGGATGCTGTAGCAGCAGCCAGGAAGGGAGGGAGGGATGCTGTAGCAGCAGACAGCCAGGAAGGGAGGGAGGGATGCTGTAGCAGCAGCCAGGAAGGGAGGGAGGGATGCTGTAGCAGCAGACAGCCAGGGAGGGAGAGAGGGATGCTGTAGCAGCAGACAGCCAGGAAGGAAGGGCAACACAGACACACACACACACACACACACACACACACACACACACACACACACACACACACACACACACACACACACACGTACGTACAAGAAAGCGAACCTGACGACCTTGATGGACAGAAGAACATGGGGAAGACGTGATTACGACATACAAAATCTTAAGGGGAATTGAGAGTGCGGTTAAACACAGTTTGAATTTAAAAGAACCCGGATCAAGAGGCCACAAGTGAACCACAGTGATGTTAGGAAGTATTTCTTTAGTCTCAGGCTGGTTGATAAGTGGAATAACGTGGATGAGGCAGTGGTGGAGGCAAACTCAATACACAGCTTCAGGAGTAGGTACGATAAGACCCAAAAGTGGTCTGAGAGACGGGGCCAGGAGCTAAGTCTCGACCCCCCTTACACACAAACACGCTACACAACAAGCCAAGTTTCTAACGATAAGTGCCTTTGACAACCAGTAACCCCCCTCCCCACACACACACAGTAGCGACCAGGAAAAAGGCGGGGCCAGGAGCTGTAACTCGACCTTGGCTACTTACCTCCACTGCGGCTAGTACAGCAAAAAACACAATCCTTACCGTAATGGGGACAGAAGAGGGAAAAATCCCCAGCTTTGATGGGGAGGAGAGACCCCCAATGTCTGCTAGGGGGAGGGGAAACAAGCCCCCCTCTCTACTGGATGGGGGAAAAGGGAGGCAAGAATGAGGGCTTTTCAACACCCCCACCTGTCTTTTCAACACCCCCACCTGTCTTTTCAACACCCCCCACCTGTCTTTTCAACACCCCCCACCTGTCTTTTCAACACCCCCACCTGTCTTCTCAACACCCCCACCTGTCTTTTCAACACCCCCCACCTGGCTTTTCAACACCCCCCTCCTGTCTTTTCAACACCCCCCACCTGTCTTTTCAACACCCCCACCTGTCTTTTCAACACCCCCCACCTGTCTTTTCAACACCCCCCACCTGTCTTTTCAACACCCCCCACCTGTCTTTTCAACACCCCCCACCTGTCTTTTCAACACCCCCCCACCTGTCTTTTCAACACCCCCCCACCTGTCTTCTCAACACACCCCCCACCCCCCACCTGTCTTTTCAACACCCCCCACCTGTCTTTTCAACACCCCCCACCTGTCTTTTCAACACCCCCCACCTGTCTTTTCAACACCCCCCACCTGTCTTTTCAACACCCCCCACCTGTCTTTTCAACACCTGTCTTTTCAACCCCCCACCTGTCTTTTCAACACCCCCACCTGTCTTCTCAACACCCCCCACCTGTCTTTTCAACACCCCCCACCTGTCTTTTCAACACCCCCCACCTGTCTTTTCAACACCCCCACCTGTCTTGTCAACACCCCCCACCTGTCTTTTCAACACCCCCCACCTGTCTTTTCAACACCCCCCACCTGTCTTTTCAACACCCCCCACCTGTCTTTTCACACCCCCACCTGTCACCCCCCACCTGTCTTTTCAACACCCCCCACCTGTCTTTTCAACACCCCCACCTGTCTTTTCAACACCCCCACCTGTCTTTTCAACAACCTGTCTTTTCAACACCCCCACCTGTCTTTTCAACACCCCCCACCTGTCTACAAGGAAGCTGCCTAGATTCATATCCTGACCTGTAGTTCGTAGGCTGAACTGTGTGCAGCCAGCAGTAACAGACTGGTTGATCAGGCCCTTATCCACTGGGATATATACTTGATATACCTTTGATGAGTGTCGATTATATTTTTCCTACCGAGACCGGGCCGCGGGGGCGCTGACCCCCGGAATATCCTCCAGGTGCACCTCACAGGCTGGTATACCCACGAACGTTGTAGTGCAGAGCTGATCACGTCACGTTTCACTCTGTGTAGACCATCATACGACTGTCTACATGTAGACCATCATACGACTGTCTACATGTAGACCACCAATACGACTGTCTACATGTAGATCAATACAACTGTCTACATGTAGACCATCAATACAACTGTCTACATGTAGATCAATACAACTGTCTACATGTAGACCATCAATACGACTGTCTACATGTAGACCATCAATACGACTGTCTACATGTAGACCATCAATACAACTGTCTACATGTAGACCATCAATACGACTGTCTACATGTAGACCATCAATACAACTGTCTACATGTAGACCATCAATACAACTGTCTACATGTAGACCATCAATACAACTGTCTACATGTAGACCATCAATACAACTGTCTACATGTAGACCATCAATACAACTGTCTACATGTAGACCATCAATACAACTGTCTACATGTAGACCATCAATACAACTGTCTACATGTAGACCATCAATACAACTGTCTACATGTAGACCATCAATACGACTGTCTACATGTAGACCATCATACGACTGTCTACATGTAGACCATCAATACAACTGTCTACATGTAGACCATCAATACGACTGTCTACATGTAGACCATCATACGACTGTCTACATGTAGACCATCAATACGACTGTCTACATGTAGACCATCATACGACTGTCTACATGTAGACCATCAATACGACTGTCTACATGTAGACCATCAATACGACTGTCTACATGTAGACCATCATACGACTGTCTACATGTAGACCATCAATACGACTGTCTACATGTAGACCATCATACGACTGTCTACATGTAGACCATCAATACGACTGTCTACATGTAGACCATCATACGACTGTCTACATGTAGACCATCAATACAACTGTCTACATGTAGACCATCAATACGACTGTCTACATGTAGACCATCAATACGACTGTCTACATGTAGACCATCAATACGACTGTCTACATGTAGACCATCAATACGACTGTCTACATGTAGACCATCAATACGACTGTCTACATGTAGACCATCATACGACTGTCTACATGTAGACCATCAATACAACTGTCTACATGTAGACCATCAATACAACTGTCTACATGTAGACCATCAATACAACTGTCTACATGTAGACCATCAATACAACTGTCTACATGTAGACCATCAATACGACTGTCTACATGGAGTGTTGCAGTACAAGAACAATCAGGTACATAGCTGTCAGCTCACCACAGTTTACCACAGTTGGTGCTGTTAAGAGAGACCTGGGGATTATCTTGCCCAGGTCTTGGTCTCAGACCTGGGGATTATCTTGCCCAGGTCTTGGTCTCAGACCAAAGTCTCGTAGCTTGGAAAGCAAATGAGAAAAGATTAAGAAATATTGAAAACCTGTACGAGAGTAAAAGTTTGTGTATACTGAATGTAGATGTAAGATTACCTGTCATCTTACGTCTTGATGAGACAGTAAGATTACCTGTCATCTTACGTCTTGATGAGACAGTAAGATTACCTGTCATCTTACGTCTTGATGAGACAGTAAGATTACCTGTCATCTTACGTCTTGATGAGACAGTAAG
This sequence comes from Cherax quadricarinatus, assembly GCF_038502225.1. Lineage (NCBI taxonomy): Eukaryota > Metazoa > Arthropoda > Malacostraca > Decapoda > Parastacidae > Cherax > Cherax quadricarinatus. The sequence goes on along the minus strand of NC_091384.1, from coordinate 86,259 downwards.
ATTACCTGTCATCTTACGTCTTGATGAGACAGTAAGATTACCTGTCATCTTACGTCTTGATGAGACAGTAAGATTACCTGTCATCTTACGTCTTGATGAGACAGTAAGATTACCTGTCATCTTACGTCTTGATGAGACAGTAAGATTACCTGTCATCTTACGTCTTGAGACAGTAAGATTACCTGTCATCTTACGTCTTGGTGAGACAGTAAGATTACCTGTCATCTTACGTCTTGATGAGACAGTAAGATTACCTGTCATCTTACGTCTTGGTGAGACAGTAAGATTACCTGTCATCTTACGTGATGGTGAGACAGTAAGATTACCTGTCATCTTACGTGATGGTGAGACAGTAAGATTACCTGTCATCTTACGTGATGGTGAGACAGTAAGATTACCTGTCATCTTACGTGTTGGTGAGACAGTAAGATTACCTGTCATCTTACGTCAGTAAGATTTGATGATGAGACAGTAAGATTACCTGTCATCTTACGTCTTGCTGAGACAGTAAGATTTACCTGTCATCTTACTGTCTTACGTCTTGATGAGACAGTAAGATTACCTGTCATCTTACGTCTTGATGAGACAGTAAGATTACCTGTCATCTTACGTCTTGATGAGACAGTAAGATTACCTGTCATCTTACGTGTTGGTGAGACAGTAAGATTACCTGTCATCTTACGTCTTGATGAGACAGTAAGATTACCTGTCATCTTACGTCTTGATGAGACAGTAAGATTTACCTGTCATGTTGGTGAGACAGTAAGATATACCTGTCATCTTACATGTTGATGAGATAGTAAGATATACCTGTCATCTTACATGTTGATGAGATAGTAAGATATACCTGTCATCTTACATGTTGATGAGACAGTAAGATATACCTGTCATCTTACATGTTGATGAGACAGTAAGATTTACCTGTCATCTTACGTCTTGAGATAAGATGACTGCTGTCTTACTACCACAGGATGATAGTACCTCCCTAGATGGTTGTCTACCAACCTACTACCACAGGATGGTAGTACCTCCCTGGGTGGTTGTTGTCTACCAACCTACTACCACAGGATGATAGTACCTCCCTGGATGGTTGTCTACCAACCTACTACCACAGGATGATAGTACCTCCCTAGATGGTTGTCTACCAACCTACTACCACAGGATGATAGTACCTCCCTAGATGGTTGTCTACCAACCTACTACCACAGGATGATAGTACCTCCCTAGATGGTTGTCTACCAACCTACTACCACAGGATGGTAGTACCTCCCTAGATGGTTGTTGTCTACCAACCTACTACCACAGGATGGTAGTACCTCCCTGGGTGGTTGTTGTCTACCAACCTACTACCACAGGATGGTAGTACCTCCCTAGATGGTTGTTGTCTACCAACCTACTACCACAGGATGGTAGTACCTCCCTAGATGGTTGTTGTCTACCAACCTACTACCACAGGAGGGTAGTACCTCCCTAGATGGTTGTTGTCTACCAACCTACTACCACAGGAGGGTAGTACCTCCCTAGATGGTTGTTGTCTACCAACCTACTACCACAGGTTGGTAGTACCTCCCTAGATGGTTGTTGTCTACCAACCTACTACCACAGGATGATAGTACCTCCCTAGATGGTTGTCTACCAACCTACTACCACAGGATGATAGTACCTCCCTAGATGGTTGTTGTCTACCAACCTACTACCACAGGATGATAGTACCTCCCTAGATGGTTGTTGTCTACCAACCTACTACCACAGGATGATAGTACCTCCCTAGATGGTTGTCTACCAACCTACTACCACAGGATGGTAGTACCTTCCTAGATGGTTGTCTACCAACCTACTACCACAGGTTGGTAGTACCTCCCTAGATGGTTGTTGTCTACCAACCTACTACCACAGGTTGGTAGTACCTCCCTAGATGGTTGTTGTCTACCAACCTACTACCACAGGATGGTAGTACCTCCCTAGATGGTTGTTGTCTACCAACCTACTACCACAGGATGGTAGTACCTCCCTAGATGGTTGTCTACCAACCTACTACCACAGGATGGTAGTACCTCCCTAGATGGTTGTTGTCTACCAACCTACTACCACAGGAGGGTAGTACCTCCCTGGATGGTTGTCTACCAACCTACTACCACAGGATGGTAGTACCTCCCTAGATGGTTGTCTACCAACCTACTACCACAGGAGGGTAGTACCTCCCTGGATGGTTGTCTATCAACCTACTACCACAGGATGGTAGTACCTCCCTAGATGGTTGTCTACCAACCTACTACCACAAGGGTAGTACCTCCCTGGATGGTTGTCTACCAACCTACTACCACAGGATGGTAGTACCTCCCTGGATGGTTGTCTACCAACCTACTACCACAGGAGGGTAGTACCTCCCTAGATGGTTATTGTCTACCAACCTACTACCACAGGAGGGTAGAACCTCCATGGATGGTTGTCTACCAACCTACTACCACAGGATAGTAGTGCCTCCCTAGATGGTTGTTGTCTACCAACCTACTACCACAGGAGGGTAGTACCTCCCTGGATGGTTGTCTACCAACCTATTACCACAGGATGGTAGTACCTCCCTGGATGGTTGTCTACCAACCTACTACCACAGGATGGTAGTACCTCCCTGGATGGTTGTCTACCAACCAACTACCACAGGATGGTAGTACCTCCCTGGATAGTTACCTACCAACCACCACCAATCTCTCTACCTATCCAACTTAATTTCAAGCAATATCGGCACGGAACTGCAACCAACTCAACATCTCTCTCCAGTTTATGCAACCCAACACTGATGCAACAAACACACTGGACACACGATACCCAACACACACACACACAATACCCAACACACACACACACACACACACACACACACACACACACACACACACACACACACACACACACACACACGATGTTCCAGACATGGGACACAGAAACAAGGGGTCACAATTGGAAGTTGAAGACTCAGACGAGTCAAAGGGATGTTAGGAAGTATTTCTTCAGTCACAGAGTTGTCAGGAAGTGGAATAGTCTGGCGAGTGAGGTAGTGGAGGCAGGAAATATACATAGTTTTAAGACGAGGTATGATAAATCTCATGGAGCAGGGAGAGGACCTAGTAATGACCAGTGAAGAGGCGGGGCCAGGAGCTGAGTCTCGACCCCTGCAACCACAAATAGGTGATTACACACCCCACCCACACAACACTACAAACACACACAACCCCTCCCCCCCCCACACACACAACCCCCCCACACACAACCTCCCCCCCCACACACACACAACACCCCACACACAACCCCCATACACACAACTACCCACCCCCCGACACACACACACACACACACACACAACCCCCCACACACAACCTCCCCCCACACACACACAACCCCCCACACACACAACGACCCACCCCCCGACACACACACACACACACACAACGACCCACCCCCCGACACACACACACACACACAACCCCCCACACACAACCTCCCCCCACACACACACAACCCCCCACACACACAACGACCCACCCCCCGACACACACACACACACACACACACACACACACACACACACACACAGCAGGAAATCCTGTAAATACAAACTGGCCCAAGTCACGTTCTGTTTAATACAATTTAACATACAATTAGTGAAAAACACAACAGTGGACCCTGCTTATAAAACAACATACCAAACAAGTATCCACTGTATCCCAGCCTGTGTCACATTATATTTTAACGATAAAAGAAAATACTTGTACACGTGTCTTATTCATCAGTCAAGACACCCAGGTGTTGTACACGTGTCTTATTCATCAGTCAAGACACCCAGGTGTTGTACACGTGTCTTATTCATCAGTCAAGACACCCAGGTGTTGTACACGTGTCTTATTCATCAGTCAAGACACCCAGGTGTTGTACACGTGTCTTATTCATCAGTCAAGACACCCAGGTGTTGTAAGTCTTATTCATCACACCCAGGTGTTGTACACGTGTCTTATTCATCAGTCAAGACACCCAGGTGTCTTATTTGTACACGTGTCTTATTCATCAGTTAAGACACCCAGGTGTTGTACACGTGTCTTATTCATCAGTCAAGACACCCAGGTGTTGTACACGTGTCTTATTCATCAGTCAAGACACCCAGGTGTTGTACACGTGTCTTATTCATCAGTCAAGACACCCAGGTGTTGTACACGTGTCTTATTCATCAGTCAAGACACCCAGGTGTTGTACACGTGTCTTATTCATCAGTCAAGACACCCAGGTGTTGTACACGTGTCTTATTCATCAGTCAAGACACCCAGGTGTTGTACACGTGTCTTATTCATCAGTCAAGACAACCAGGTGTTGTACACGTGTCTTATTCATCAGTCAAGACACCCAGGTGTTGTACATGTGTCTTATTCATCAGTCAACACACCCAGGTGTTGTACACGTGACTTATTCATCAGTCAAGACACCCAGGTGTTGTACATGTGTCTTATTCATCAATAAAGACACCCAGGTGTTGTACATGTGTCTTATTCATCAATAAAGACACCCAGGTGTTGTACATGTGTCTTATTCATCAATAAAGACACCCAGGTGTTGTACATGTGTCTTATTCATCAATAAAGACACCTAGGTGTTGTACATGTGTCTTATTCATCAATAAAGACACCCAGGTGTTGTACACGTGTCTTATTCATCAATAAAGACACCCAGGTGTTGTACACGTGTCTTATTCATCAATAAAGTCACCCAGGTGTTGTACATGTGTCTTATTCATCAATAAAGTCACCCAGGTGTTGTACATGTGTCTTATTCATCAATAAAGACACCCAGGTGTTGTAAGACACCCAGGTGTTGTACATGTGTCTTATTCATCAATAAAGACACCCAGGTGTTGTACACGTGTCTTATTCATCAATAAAGACACCCAGGCGTTGTACATGTGTCTTATTCATCAATAAAGACACCCAGGTGTTGCACATGTGTCTTATTCATCAGTAAAGACACCCAGGTGTTGCACATGTGTCTTATTCATCAATAAAGACACCCAGGTGTTGTACACGTGTCTTATTCATCAGTCAAGACACCCAGGTGTTGTACACGTGTCTTATTCATCAGTCAAGACACCCAGGTGTTGTACATGTGTCTTATTCATCAATAAAGACACCCAGGTGTTGTACATGTGTCTTATTCATCAATAAAGTCACCCAGGTGTTGTACATGTGTCTTATTCATCAATAAAGACACCCAGGTGTTGTACATGTGTTTTATTCATCAATAAAGACACACAGGTGTTGTACATGTGTCTTATTCATCAATAAAGACACACAGGTGTTGTACACGTGTCTTATTCATCAATAAAGACACCCAGGTGTTGTACATGTGTCTTATTCATCAATAAAGACACCCAGGTGTTGTACATGTGTCTTATTCATCAATAAAGTCACCCAGGTGTTGTACATGTGTCTTATTCATCAATAAAGACACACAGGTGTTGTACATGTGTCTTATTCATCAATAAAGACACCCAGGTGTTGTACATGTGTCTTATTCATCAATAAAGTCACCCAGGTGTTGTAACGTGAGTCACCCAGGTGTTGTACACGTGTCTTATTCATCAATAAAGACACACAGGTGTTGTACACGTGTCTTATTCATCAATAAAGTCTTATTCATCACCACAGGTGTTGTACATGTGTCTTATTCATCAATAGGTGTTGTAAGTCTTATTCATCAATAAAGACACACAGGTGTTGTACACCCAGGTGTTGTACAGGTGTTGTACAGGTGTCTTATTCATCAATAAAGTCACCCAGGTGTTGTACATGTGTCTTATTCATCAATAAAGTCACCCAGGTGTTGTACATGTGTCTTATTCATCAATAAAGTCACCCAGGTGTTGTACATGTGTCTTATTCATCAATAAAGACACCCAGGTGTTGTACATGTGTCTTATTCATCAATAAAGACACCCAGGTGTTGTACACGTGTCTTATTCATCAATAAAGACACACAGGTGTTGTACACGTGGTTTTATTCATCAATAAAGACACACAGGTGTTGTACACGTGTGTTATTCATCAATAAAGACACCCAGGTGTTGTACATGTGTCTTATTCATCAATAAAGACACACAGGTGTTGTACAGGTGTCTTATTCACACCCAGGTGTTGTACATGTGTCTTATTCATCAATAAAGACACACAGGTGTTGTACAGGTGTCTTATTCATCAATAAAGACACACAGGTGCTCCTGACTGTTAGTTCATTTGTTTATCGAAGGGCAATCATCTGAACCAGCACATCCCCTCTTCCCGAGGCTGGTCCAGCACCTCCCCTCGCCCAGAGGCTGGTCCAGCACCTCCCCTCGCCCAGAGGCTGGTCCAGCACCTCCCCTCCCCCAGAGGCTGGTCCAGCACCTCCCCTCCCCCAGAGGCTGGTCCAGCACCTCCCCTCCCCCAGAGGCTGGTCCAGCACCTCCCCTCCCCCAGAGGCTGGTCCAGCACCTCCCCTCGCCCAGAGGCTGGTCCAGCACCTCCCCTCGCCCAGAGGCTGGTCCAGCATCTCCCCTCCCCCAGAGGCTGGTCCAGCACCTCCCCTCCCCCAGAGGCTGGTCCAGCACCTCCCCTCCCCCAGAGGCTGGTCCAGCACCTCCCCTCCCCTGGTCAGCACCTCCCCTCCCCCAGAGGCTGGTCCAGCACCTCCCCTCGCCCAGAGGCTGGTCCAGCACCTCCCCCAGAGGCTGGTCCAGCACCTCCCCTCCCCCAGAGGCTGGTCCAGCACCTCCCCCAGAGGCTGGTCCAGCACCTCCCCCAGAGGCTGGTCCAGCACCTCCCCCAGAGGCTGGTCCAGCACCTCCCCCAGAGGCTGGTCCAGCACCTCCCCTCCCCCAGAGGCTGGTCCAGCACCTCCCCTCCCCCAGAGGCTGGTCCAGCAGGCTGGTCCAGCATCTCCCCTCCCCCAGAGGCTTGTCCAGCACCTCCCCCAGAGGCTGGTCCAGCACCTCCCCTCCCCCAGAGGCTGGTCCAGCACCTCCCCCAGAGGCTGGTCCAGCACCTCCCCTCCCCCAGAGGCTGGTCCAGCACCTCCCCTCCCCCAGAGGCTGGTCACCTCCCCTCCCCCAGAGGCTGGTCCAGCACCTCCCCCAGAGGCTGGTCCAGCACCTCCCCCAGAGGCTGGTCCAGCACCTCCCCCAGAGGCTGGTCCAGCACCTCCCCCAGAGGCTGGTCCAGCACCTCCCCCAGAGGCTGGTCCAGCACCTCCCCCAGAGGCTGGTCCAGCACCTCCCCCAGAGGCTGGTCCAGCACCTCCCCCAGAGGCTGGTCCAGCACCTCCCCCAGAGGCTGGTCCAGCACCTCCCCTCCCCCAGAGGCTGGTCCAGCACCTCCCCTCACTCATACAAACAGCCGTACGAGCAGTGATCTCTGTACCATCATACTCTCAATATCCTACACTTCCCCTCGTACACCACAATTTCCCCCCTCACCCCCCCCCTTTTTATCCATTTCCCCTCTACCCTCCCCCTACCCGTTCTCTTACCCTCCACGCTCTCTCTCCTCCATTTTCAATCATTCATTCCCTTCTCTTCCAATCTCTTTTCCCCTCTCCGCCCCCCTCCCTTTTCCCCTCCCCTCCCCTCTCTCCTCCCCCTCCCACTATACACTTCAAACATTTTACCAACATTTTTAGCAATGGCAGAGTGCTGGGCGACCTGCACCACCAGCTGGGCGACCTGCACCACCAGCTGGGCGACCTGCACCACCAGCTGGGCGACCTGCACCACCAGCTGGGCGACCTGCACCACCAACTGGGCGACCTGTACCACCAGCTGGGCGACCTGCACCACAGCTGGGCGACCTGCACCACCAGCTGGGCGACCTGCACCACCAGCTGGGCGACCTGCACCACCAGCTGGGCGACCTGGACCACCAGCTGGGCGACCTGAACCACCAGCTGGGCGACCTTCACCACCAGCTGGGCGACCTGCACCACCAGCTGGGCGACCTGCACCACCAGCTGGGCGACCTGCACCACCAGCTGGGCGACCTGTACCACCAGCTGGGCGACCTGCACCACCAGCTGGGCGACCTGCACCACCAGCTGGGCGACCTGCACCACCAGCTGGGCGACCTGCACCACCAGCTGGGCGACCTGCACCACCAGCTGGGCGACCTGTACCACCAGCTGGGCGACCTTCACCACCAGCTGACCACTGTTCCAAGCTGTGACAAAGCCTCTACACTCTTCCATGTGTCAATTATGCAGTATGTTTCCAGCCTACGTTCCAGAGTAGAGAAACCTCACACGTTCTTAGATATATATATATATATATATATATATATATATATATATATATATATATATATATATATATATATATATAATTACACACACACTCGGAAGGTTCTCTGTACAACGATATTGTAGTCTGGAAAGAACGTGAGGATTAGAGTATAACCGATGCCATTTTTGACTGACTGACTTTCAACTTGCAAACATATGAACCTGGCAAAGTGTAGCAACACTGCTGGTGTTCCCACAATGTTACTATCATATAGAATAGTGTAGCAACACTGCTGGTGTTCCCACAATGTTACTATCATATAGAATAGTGTAGCAACACTGCTGGTGTTCCCACAATGTTACTATCATATAGAATAGTGTAGCAACACTGCTGGTGTTCCCACAATGTTACTATCATATAGAATAGTGTAGCAACACTGCTGGTGTTCCCACAATGTTACTATCATATAGAATAGTGTAGCAACACTGCTGGTGTTCCCACAATGTAACTATCATATAGAATAGTGTAGCAACACGGCTGGTGTTCCCACAATGTAACTATCATATAGAATAGTGTAGCAACACTGCTGGTGTTCCCACAATGTAACTATCATATAGAATAGTGTAGCAACACTGCTGGTGTTCCCACAATGTAACTATCATATAGAATAGTGTAGCAACACTGTTGGTGTTCCCACAATGTAACTATCATATAGAATAGTGTAGCAACACTGCTGGTGTTCCCACAATGTAACTATCATATAGAATAGTGTAGCAACACTGCTGGTGTTCCCACAATGTAACTATCATATAGAATAGTGTAGCAACACTGCTGGTGTTCCCACAATGTAACTATCATATAGAATAGTGTAGCAACACTGCTGGTGTTCCCACAATGTTACTATCATATAGAATAGTGTAGCAACACTGCTGGTGTTCCCACAATGTAACTATCATATAGAATAGTGTAGCAACACTGCTGGTGTTCCCACAATGTAACTATCATATAGAATAGTGTAGCAACACTGCTGGTGTTCCCACAATGTTACTATCATATAGAATAGTGTAGCAACACTGCTGGTGTTCCCACAATGTAACTATCATATAGAATAGTGTAGCAACACTGCTGGTGTTCCCACAATGTAACTATCATATAGAATAGTGTAGCAACACTGCTGGTGTTCCCACAATGTAACTATCATATAGAATAGTGTAGCAACACTGCTGGTGTTCCCACAATGTAACTATCATATAGAATAGTGTAGCAACACTGCTGGTGTTCCCACAATGTAACTATCATATAGAATAGTGTAGCAACACTGCTGGTGTTCCCACAAAGTAACTATCATATAGAATAGTGTAGCAACACTGCTGGTGTTCCCACAATGTAACTATCATATAGAATAGTGTAGCAACACTGCTGGTGTTCCCACAATGTAACTATCATATAGAATAATGTAGCAACACTGCTGGTGTTCCCACAATGTAACTATCATATAGAATAGTGTAGCAACACTGCTGGTGTTCCCACAATGTAACTATCATATAGAATAGTGTAGCAACACTGCTGGTGTTCCCACAATGTAACTATCATATAGAATAGTGTAGCAACACTGCTGGTGTTCCCACAATGTAACTATCATATAGAATAGTTTATTCCCAGACTATCAGCGTTCAATTAAAATTATCAGGAGAATGGAGGAAGCTAGACACCCAAAAACCTACCGTGATACCAACTGCACTGTCACCAGCTGTCGTGGCACCAGCTGGCGTAGCACCAGCTGCTCGACTCTTCAGGAGGAAGATGGACTAGAGTCCAACACGACTCCACCAGTGACAGCAAACCATTATCAGACGAAGAACCAGTCGTAAAGATGCCTGGAGAAGCCTTCAAGACGACCCCCCCTTGGCTGCCTTCAAGACCCCCCCTTGGCTGCCTTCAAGACCCCCCCTTGGCTGCCTTCAAGACGACCCCCCCTTGGCTGCCTTCAAGACGACCCCCCTTGGCTGCCTTCAAGACGACCCCCCTTGGCTGCCTTCAAGACGACTCCCCCTTGGCTGCCTTCAAGACGACCCCCCCCCTTGGCTGCCTTCAAGACGACCCCCCCCTCTTGGCTGCCTTCAAGACGACCCCCTCTTGGCTGCCTTCAAGACGACCCCCCCCTTGGCTGCCTTCAAGACGACCCCTCCTTGGCTGCCTTCAAGACGACCCCCCCTTGGCTGCCTTCAAGACGACCCCCCCTTGGCTGCCTTCAAGACGACCCCCTCTTGGCTGCCTTCAAGACGACCCTCCCTTGGCTGCCTTCACGACGACCCCCCCTTGGCTGCCTTCCCCCCTTGGCTACCTTCAAGACGACCCCCCATTGTCTTCCTTCAAGACGACCCCCCCTTGGCTACCTTCAAGACCCCCCTTGGCTACCTTCAAGACGACCCCCCATTGGCTGCCTTCAAGACGACCCCCCCTTGGCTGCCTTCAAGACGACCCCCCCTTGGCTGCCTTCAAGACGACCCCCTTGGCTGACTTCAAGACGACCCCTCCTTGGCTGCCTTCAAGACGACCCCCCCTTGGCTGCCTTCAAGACGACCCCCCCTTGGCTGCCTTCAAGACGACCCCTCCTTGGTTGCCTTCTAGACTCATGGCGTAAAAATACACTAAGAGAACACAACAAGTATAAAGGGACCAAGACTCTTCACAACCTTCATATGGGGAGCAACCAACAAACTTCTTTCAGCCTTAAGATGGAACTTGATAAAGTCAGTTCGTGATCAGCCAGACTGTGGCGCTCCTAGCGCTAACAAGCATCATTAATAAGGGCATCAAACAGGGCTGGTCTGGGACCGAATAGCGGGGGCAGTGCTCCCTAACACCCAACAGGAGCACTCAACAGGTAGGTCCAACTCGCATTCTAGTTGTAAATAAATTACCGACAGACCCACCAGTTTTTTTTGTGGATGCAGGGATAGAGTCATAGCTCCTGGCCCCGCTTCTTCACTGACCGCTACTAGGTCCTCTCCCTACTCCACGAGTTTTATCATACCTCATCTTAAAACTATGTATGGTTCCTGCCTCCACTACGTCACTTACCAGACTAGTCCACTTCCTAACAACTCTATGGCTCAAGAAATACTTCCTAACATCTTCAACTCGTCTGAGTCTTCAACTTCCAATTGTGACCCCTTGTTGCTGTGTCCCATCTCTCGAACATCCTGTCTCTGTTCTTTCTCCTCTCTCTTACACGCAGGCAGGCAGGCAGGCAGGCAGGCAGGCAGGCAGGCACGCACACGCACGCACACACGCGCGCACACACACACACACACACACACACACACACACGTACGTACGTTTCAGTCGTGGCTTCACACGTGTCCATTCATAAAACGGACGAGGGGACACTCAATAAAAAGGACACTCAAGGACACGTGATAAGGACAGAGGACATGCAACAAATTGGGGCGACAAAAACTGGAGATGAAGGGAGAAGATAATGACGGAATATTGAACGACAAACTCACAGCAACAGCACCAGTAACAGCACCACTAGCACCAACTAGCAGCATCAACAGCACTACTAGCACCAACTAGCAGCATCAACAGCACCAACTAGCAGCATCAACAGCACCAGTAACACCAACTAGCAGCATCAACAGCACCAACTAGCATCAACAGCACCAGTAGCACCAACTAGCAGCATCAACAGCACCAGTAGCACCAACTAGCAGCATCAACAGCACCAGTAGCACCAACTAGCAGCATCAACAGCACCAGTAACACCAACTAGCAGCAGCAATAGCACCACTAGCACCAACTAGCAGCAGCAATAACAGCAGCTTACAATAGTGGAGATGGGGTAAACACGCCACAGAGTAGACCATCAGAACTATAAGTGATCAAGCAAGCTGTTGCTGCTAGCAGGTCGTAGACCTACCCTAACACCATCTACCTGAACCAGCAAACACCTATTTAGTCTAATAGTACTATCTTCCTGCTAGAAATACTTACCTGAAGGCTAGGATGAACACACTTGTCAGGTGCACTACTGTCCTACCAATGATGGGCAATACTTAGGGTCCCAGAGTCAAATCCTGATCAACCAGGCCGTGTTGTCTACGCTGGATTGCGTGCTGCCACCACCAACAGTTTGACTGACCGGGCCATCAACCAACAGGTCCCCAGAACCCACTTCAGGAACAACTTTCACACGCTAACTTGTGATATCCGATACTCTAATGTTGTAATTAGCAAGACTTGTCTAAGTTTTCCTTGTAGTCTTGATAAGGGTTGCAACTAACGAGCAATTACCAATTTATCCTCATGTTACAAGCACTTCACCAAGCACCTCATTCCCTGCGTGTAACTCTAGCACCCTGGCAATGTGCAATATTACAGCCACGATTTCAAGCAATTGCAGACACTCACGCGAGGAGAAACTCGCCAGCCTCAGGTGTAGACAATGATATTGAGATAAGTAACCCTGAGAAGTACAGTACCTGTACTCTGAAGGATGAGTGAGGATGTTACAGTACTGGAGGTGGGAAGTACAGTACCTGTACTCTGAAGGATGAGTGAGGATGTTACAGTACTGGAGGTGGGAAGTACAGTACCTGTACTCTGAAGGATGAGTGAGGATGTTACAGTACTGGAGGTGGGCAGTACAGTACCTGTACTCTGAACGATGAGTGAGGATGTTACAGTACTGGAGGTGGGCAGTACAGTACCTGTACTCTGAAGGATGAGTGAGGATGTTACAGTACTGGAGGTGGGCAGTACAGTACCTGTACTCAGAAGGACGAGTGAGGATGTTACAGTACTGGAGGTGGGCAGTACAGTACCTGTACTCTGAAGGATGAGTGAGGATGTTACAGTACTGGAGGTGGGCAGTACAGTACCTGTACTCTGAAGGATGAGTGAGGATGTTACAGTACTGGAGGAGGGTGGGCAGTACAGTACCTGTACTCTGAAGGATGAGTGAGGATGTTACAGTACTGGAGGTGGGCAGTACAGTACCTGTACTCAGAAGGACGAGTGAGGATGTTACAGTACTGGAGGTGGGCAGTACAGTACCTGTACTCTGAAGGATGAGTGAGGATGTTACAGTACTGGAGGTGGGAAGTACAGTGCCTGTACTCTGAAGGATGAGTGAGGATGTTACAGTACTGGAGGAGGGTGGGCAGTACAGTACCTGTACTCTGAAGGATGAGTGAGGATGTTACAGTACTGGAGGTGGGCAGTACAGTACCTGTACTCTGAAGGATGAGTGAGGATGTTACAGTACTGGTGGAGGGTGGGAAGTACAGTACCTGTACTCTGAAGGATGAGTGAGGATGTTACAGTACTGGTGGAGGGTGGGCAGTACAGTACCTGTACTCTGAAGGATGAGTGAGGAGGTTACAGTACTGGTGGAGGGTGGGCAGTACAGTACCTGTACTCTGAAGGATGAGTGAGGAGGTTACAGTACTGGTGGAGGGTGGGCAGTACAGTACCTGTACTCTGAAGGATGAGTGAGGATATTACAGTACTGGTGGAGGGTGGGCAGTACAGTACCTGTACTCTGAAGGATGAGTGAGGATATTACAGTACTGGTGGAGGGTGGGCAGTACAGTACCTGTACTCTGAAGGATGAGTGAGGATGTTACAGTACTGGTGGAGGGTGGGCAGTACAGTACCTGTACTCTGAAGGATGAGTGAGGATGTTACAGTACTGGAGGTGGGAAGTACAGTACCTGTACTCTGAAGGATGAGTGAGGATGTTACAGTACTGGAGGTGGGCAGTACAGTACCTGTACTCTGAACGATGAGTGAGGATGTTACAGTACTGGAGGTGGGCAGTACAGTACCTGTACTCTGAAGGATGAGTGAGGATGTTACAGTACTGGAGGTGGGCAGTACAGTACCTGTACTCAGAAGGACGAGTGAGGATGTTACAGTACTGGAGGTGGGCAGTACAGTACCTGTACTCTGAAGGATGAGTGAGGATGTTACAGTACTGGAGGTGGGCAGTACAGTACCTGTACTCTGAAGGATGAGTGAGGATGTTACAGTACTGGAGGAGGGTGGGCAGTACAGTACCTGTACTCTGAAGGATGAGTGAGGATGTTACAGTACTGGAGGTGGGCAGTACAGTACCTGTACTCAGAAGGACGAGTGAGGATGTTACAGTACTGGAGGTGGGCAGTACAGTACCTGTACTCTGAAGGATGAGTGAGGATGTTACAGTACTGGAGGTGGGAAGTACAGTGCCTGTACTCTGAAGGATGAGTGAGGATGTTACAGTACTGGAGGAGGGTGGGCAGTACAGTACCTGTACTCTGAAGGATGAGTGAGGATGTTACAGTACTGGAGGTGGGCAGTACAGTACCTGTACTCTGAAGGATGAGTGAGGATGTTACAGTACTGGTGGAGGGTGGGAAGTACAGTACCTGTACTCTGAAGGATGAGTGAGGATATTACAGTACTGGTGGAGGGTGGGCAGTACAGTACCTGTACTCTGAAGGATGAGTGAGGAGGTTACAGTACTGGTGGAGGGTGGGCAGTACAGTACCTGTACTCTGAAGGATGAGTGAGGAGGTTACAGTACTGGTGGAGGGTGGGCAGTACAGTACCTGTACTCTGAAGGATGAGTGAGGATATTACAGTACTGGTGGAGGGTGGGCAGTACAGTACCTGTACTCTGAAGGATGAGTGAGGATATTACAGTACTGGTGGAGGGTGGGCAGTACAGTACCTGTACTCTGAAGGATGAGTGAGGATGTTACAGTACTGGTGGAGGGTGGGCAGTACAGTACCTGTACTCTGAAGGATGAGTGAGGATGTTACAGTACTGGTGGAGGGTGGGCAGTACAGTACCTGTACTCTGAAGGATGAGTGAGGATGTTACAGTACTGGTGGAGGGTGGGCAGTACAGTACCTGTAGTCTGAAGGATGAGTGAGGATATTACAGTACTGGTGGAGGGTGGGCAGTACAGTACCTGTACTCTGAAGGATGAGTGAGGATATTACAGTACTGGTGGAGGGTGGGCAGTACAGTACCTGTACTCTGAAGGATGAGTGAGGATGTTACAGTACTGGTGGAGGGTGGGCAGTACAGTACCTGTACTCTGAAGGATGAGTGAGGATGTTACAGTACTGGTGGAGGGTGGGCAGTACAGTACCTGTACTCTGAAGGATGAGTGAGGATATTACAGTACTGGTGGAGGGTGGGCAGTACAGTACCTGTACTCTGAAGGATGAGTGAGGATGTTACAGTACTGGTGGAGGGTGGGCAGTACAGTACCTGTACTCTGAAGGATGAGTGAGGATGTTACAGTACTGGTGGAGGGTGAGCAGTACAGTACCTGTACTCTGAAGGATGAGTGAGGATATTACAGTACTGGTGGAGGGTGAGCAGTACAGTACCTGTACTCTGAAGGATGAGTGAGGATATTACAGTACTGGTGGAGGGTGGGCAGTACAGTACCTGGCCAACCTGCAGTAAGTTACGACACAAACCAGTCTCAGTACTCACCCTCGCTGCCACGAACAGCTAAACACGTCACTGATCGTACCTGAAATAACACAAAACATTAATACCCAGTATATAATCTATACTTACAACTCCACCAGTTCAAGTCGCTTCCTGATCCGCCGGGCTGTGGTGCATACGCTGCAACACGCACTGCCAGCACCAACATCCCGACTGATCACACCCTCAACCAGAATCAAATTCTCCACACTTCGTAATTCCAAACTAAAAAAATCTAACAGTGTTCGATCAGACAAAATTACAATATCAGAGGGTAATTTGCATATTGTCTTATTTATATAATGATATTTGCACAGAATATATCAGACTGACTATTGTTGTGAGTATAGTTGGTGTACCAGACTGACTATTGTTGAGAGTATAGTTGGTGTACCAGACTGACTATTGTTGAGAGTATAGTTGGTGTACCAGACTGACTATTGTTGTGAGTACAGTTGGTGTACCAGACTGACTATTGTTGTGAGTACAGTTGGTGTACCAGACTGACTATTGTTGAGAGTACAGTTGGTGTACCTGACTGACTATTGTTGTGAGTATAGTTGGTGTACCTGACTGACTATTGTTGTGAGTATAGTTGGTGTACCTGACTGACTATTGTTGTGGGTACAGTTGGTGTACCTGACTGACTATTGTTGAGAGTATAGTTGGTGTACCAGACTGACTATTGTTGAGAGTATAGTTGGTGTACCAGACTGACTATTGTTGAGAGTACAGTTGGTGTACCTGACTGACTATTGTTGTGAGTATAGTTGGTGTACCTGACTGACTATTGTTGTGAGTATAGTTGGTGTACCTGACTGACTATTGTTGTGGGTACAGTTGGTGTACCTGACTGACTATTGTTGAGAGTATAGTTGGTGTACCAGACTGACTATTGTTGTGAGTATAGTTGGTGTACCTGACTGACTATTGTTGTGGGTACAGTTGGTGTACCTGACTGACTATTGTTGAGAGTACAGTTGGTGTACCTGACTGACTATTGTTGTGAGTATAGTTGGTGTACCTGACTGACTATTGTTGTGGGTACAGTTGGTGTACCTGACTGACTATTGTTGAGAGTACAGTTGGTGTACCTGACTGACTATTGTTGTGGGTACAGTTGGTGTACCAGACTGACTATTGTTGTGAGTATAGTTGGTGTACCAGACTGACTATTGTTGTGAGTACAGTTGGTGTACCAGACTGACTATTGTTGTGGGTACAGTTGGTGTACCTGACTGACTATTGTTGAGAGTATAGTTGGTGTACCAGACTGACTATTGTTGAGAGTATAGTTGGTGTACCTGACTGACTATTGTTGAGAGTATAGTTGGTGTACCAGACTGACTATTGTTGAGAGTATAGTTGGTGTACCTGACTGACTATTGTTGAGAGTATAGTTGGTGTACCAGACTGACTATTGTTGTGAGTACAGTTGGTGTACCAGACTGACTATTGTTGTGGGTACAGTTGGTGTACCTGACTGACTATTGTTGTGAGTATAGATGGTGTACCAGACTGACTATTGTTGAGAGTACAGTTGGTGTACCTGACTGACTATTGTTGTGAGTATAGTTGCGTTATTCCACTACCAGGGGGACGCTACTGTAACAACAGTGTTACACATACCAGGGTTTACTGGCACGATGTTTCGCTCCTTACAGAGCTTTATAAAGGGTGGTAGAGCTTGATGCAGCAATATTTATATTAGTTTACGTCTGCCTGGAGTCGATGTCGGGGACACCGCCCCCCCTCCCAGGGGTCCCGTCCTGGACCAGGCCTTGATAAGCCTAAGTACACAAGTTTCCTTAAACAGTTTGCTTAAACAAGGTGGATAACGCCAGCCCCGCCCCCACACCCACCCAGAACCGCCCGCCCGCCCACACACACACCCAGCACCGCTCCCACACACCCACCCAGCACCACCCACACACACACACACACACACACACACCCAGCACCGCCCACACACACACACACACACACCCACCCAGCACCGCCCACACACACACACACACACACCCACCCAGCACCGCCCACACACACACACACACACACACCCAGCACCGCCCACACACACACACCCAGCACCGCCCACACACACACACACACACACACACACAGCACCGCCCCCACACACACACCCAGCACCACCGCCCACCACACGCCCAGCACCACCGCCCCCCACACACACCCAGCACCGCCCACACACACACCCAGCACCGCCCCCCCCCACACACACCCCGCACCGCCCCCCCCACACACACACCCAGCACCGCCCCCCCCCACACACACCCAGCACCGCCCACACACACACACACACACCCAGCACCGCCCACACACACACACCCAGCACCGCCCCCCCCACACACACCCAGCACCGCCCACACACACACACCCAGCACCGCCCCCACACACACACCCCCAGCACCGCCCACACACACACCCAGCACCCCCCCCCACACACACCCAGCACCGCCCACACACCCACGCACCCAGCACCGCCCACACACACACACACACACACAGCACCGCCCCCCACACACACCCAGCACCGCCCACACACACACCCAGCACCCCCCCACACACACACACACACACCCAGCACCGCCCCCACACACGCACACACCCAGCATCGCCCACGCACACACACACACCCAGCACCGCCCACACACACACCCAGCACCCCTACACACACACACACACACCCAGCACTGCCCACACACACACCCAGCACCGCCCACACACACACCCAGCACTGCCCACACACACCCAGCACCGCCCACACACACACACCCAGCACCCCCCCTACACACACACCCAGCACCGCCCACACACACACACCCAGCACCCCCCCTACACACACACCCAGCACCGCCCCCACACACACACACACACACACACACACACACATACACACACACACACACACACCCAGCACCGCCCACACGCGCACACACACACACACCCAGCACCGCCCACACGCACCGCCCACACACACACACCCAGCACCCCCCCTACACACACACCCAGCACCGCCCACACGCGCGCACACACACACCCAGCACCGCCCACACACACCCAGCACCGCCCACACACCCAGCACCGCCCCCACACACCCAGCACCGCCCACACACACACACACACCCAGCACCGCCCACACACCCAGCACCGCCCCCACACACCCAGCACCGCCCACACACACCCAGCACCCTCCCTCCACCCACAAAGAAATATTTGATCAAAGTTAACTGTCCGGAGTCTGAATTTCAATTGTATATCTGATGATGGTGTCAACTTTGGCCAGAAATATTGTCCTAAGTCACAGAAGTTTGAGCAGTGAGGATGAGATGGTGTGGGGGTCAGGATGGTGTGGGGGTCAGGATGATGTGGAGGGGGTCAGGATGGTGTGGAGGGGGGCAGGATGGTGTGGAGGGGGCAGGATGGTGTGGAGGGGGCAGGATGGTGTGGGGGTCAGGATGGTGTGGAGGGGGGCAGGATGGTGTGGGGGTCAGGATGTGGAGGGGGTCAGGATGGTGTGGGGGTCAGGATGGTGTGGAGGGGGGCAGGATGGTGTGGAGGGGGGCAGGATGGTGTGGAGGGGGGCAGGATGGTGTGGAGGGGGGCAGGATGGTGTGGGGGTCAGGATGGTGTGGAGGGGGGCAGGATGGTGTGGAGGGGGGCAGGATGGTGTGGAGGGCGGCAGGATGGGGGGGGGGTCAGGATGTGGAGGGGGTCAGGATGGTGTGGGGGTCAGGATGTGGAGGGGGTCAGGATGGTGTGGGGGTCAGGATGACGTGGGGGTCAGGATGACGTGGGGGTCAGGATGACGTGGGGGTCAGGATGGTGTGGAGGGGAGCAGGATGGTGTGGAGGGGGGCAGGATGGTGTGGAGGGGGGCAGGATGGTGTGGGGGTCAGGATGGTGTAGGGGTCAGAATGGTGTGGGGGTCAAGATGGTGTGGAGGGGAGCAGGATGGTGTGGAGGGGGGGCAGGATGGTGTGGAGAGGGGCAGGATTGTGTGGAGGGGGGCAGGATGGTGTGGAGGGGGGGCAGGATGGTGTGGGGGTCAGGATGGTGTGGGGGTCAAGATGGTGTGGAGGGGTCATGATGGTGTGGAGGGGGGCAGGATGGTGTGGAGAGGGGCAGGATGGTGTGGAGAGGGGCAGGATTGTGTGGAGGGGGCAGGATGGTGTGGAGGGGGCAGGATGGTGTGGAGGGGGCAGGATGGTGTGGAGGGGGCAGGATGGTGTGGAGGGGGCAGGATGGTGTGGAGAGGGGCAGGATGGTGTGGAGAGGGGCAGGATGGTGTGGAGAGGGGCAGGATGGTGTGGAGAGGGGCAGGATGGTGTGGAGAGGGGGCAGGATGGTGTGGAGAGGGGGCAGGATGGTGTGGAGAGGGGGCAGGATGGTGTGGAGAGGGGGCAGGATGGTGTGGAGAGGGGGCAGGATGGTGTGGAGAGGGGGCAGGATGGTGTGGAGAGGGGGCAGGATGGTGTGGAGAGGGGGCAGGATGGTGTGGAGGGGGTCAGGATGGTGTGGGGGCAGGATGTGGAGGGGGTCAGGATGTGGAGGGGTCAGAATGGTGTGGGGGTCAAGATGGTGTGGAGGGGGTCAAGATGGTGTGGAGGGGGTCAAGATGGTGTGGAGGGGTCAAGATGGTGTGGAGGGGGTCAAGATGGTGTGGAGGGGGTCAGGATGGTGTGGGGATCAGGATGGCGTGGGAGGGGTCGGGCTAACGTGTGGCCACTCCAGCCTGAAGTCTGGCGTGGCCACTCCAGCCTGAAGTCTGGGAGTAGGTAGCAGGATGGCAAGAGGGAGGGGGGTAGCAGGATGGTAAGAGGGAGGGGGGTTGCAGGATAGTAAGAGGGAGGGGGGGTAGCAGGATGGTAAGAGGGAGGAGGGTAGCAGGATGGTAAGGAGGGGGGTAGCAGGATAGTAAGAGGGAGGGGGGTAGCAGGATGGTAAGAGGGAGGGGGGTAGCAGGATGGTAAGAGGGAGGGGGGTAGCAGGATGGTAAGAGGGAGGGGGGTAGCAGGATGGTAAGAGGGAGGGGGGTAGCAGGATGGTAAGAGGGAGGGGGGTAGCAGGATGGTAAGAGGGAGGGGGGGTTGCAGGATGGTAAGAGGGAGGGGGGTAGCAGGATGGTAAGAGGGAGGGGGGTAGCAGGATGGTAAGAGGGAGGGGGGTAGCAGGATAGTAAGGGGGAGAGACCCGAGCATCAGTCCCTCAGCCTTGAGATGAATTCTTCTCCAGGCTGAGGGACTGACCACCTCAAATACCATTCCTCCAAGGATGGTGGACTGATGACATAATTTCACTACTACCCCTGCTGCTTCTGACTGAAGAAACCTACTGTACAGTCAACAATTTAAGTGTTCAGGTCTGTAACCAGTTCCTCCTAGGATTTTCCATTTATAGATTATGATGTATGCTTATCGCCAATGATGCAAGGAATACAGTCAAGCAGAGTAACATATATTACACTAACTAAACTAACTTTAAACTCTAGCCAGCTAAGAAGGTAGGTAGCCGGGTAAGAAGGTAGGTAGCCGGGTAAGAAGGTAGGTAGCCAGGTAAGAAGGTAGGTAGCCGGGTAAGAAGGTAGGTAGCGAGGTAAGAAGGTAGGCAAGCAGGTAACAAGGTAGGCAGGCAGGTAAGAAGGTAGGAAGTCAGAAAATAGGTAGGAAGGAAGTTAGGAATATTGTGTAGGAAATTAGGTAAGTGACCCAGGTTACCACAGGAGTGTGTACTTTCCCGCAACTTGACTTATGGGGGTCACCGCCCCCCTCAACTTACACCCACACCAGGCCTTGTGGTTGAACACACACAAGGGGCCAGGAGCTGCGACTCAACCCCTTCAATCACTTGTAGGTGGGTACACACAATATACGCAACAGATCAAGTGTCTATTGATAAGTGCCTCTGAGAACTGATCACACACACACACACACACACACACACACACACACACACACACACACACACACACACACTGAAGACTCGGGGCCAGGAGCTATGACTCGACCCCTGCAACCACAGTAGGTTCGAAGCCTTCAACACTAATCAGACTGGTGGTGTAACCATAACTTCAACAACAGCCTGGTGGATCAGGCCTTGATCCACCAGCAGGCTTCGGTTGGGAGGGGGTCGCGGGGGCACTGACCCCCGGCAGACTCCTTCAGGCATCCTCTTAAGAAAAGCAGCAAGCCGAGACAAACGGCTTTTGCCACATCCCAGTACTCGCCCCACCTCAGTACACCATCCCAGTACTCGCCCCACCTCAGTACGCCATCCCAGTACTCGCCCCACCTCAGTACGCCATCCCGGTACTCGCCCCACCTCAGTACGCCATCCCGGTACTCGCCCCACCTCAGTACACCATCCCAGTACTCGCCCCACCTCAGTACGCCATCCCAGTACTCGCCCCACCTCAGTACACCATCCCAGTACTCGCCCCACCTCAGTACACCATCCCGGTACTCGCCCCACCTCAGTACACCATCCCGGTACTCGCCCCACCTCAGTACACCATCCCGGTACTCGCCCCACCTCAGTACACCATCCCGGTACTCGCCCCACCTCAGTACACCATCCCGGTACTCGCCCCACCTCAGTACACCATCCCGGTACTCGCCCCACCTCAGTACACCATCCCAGTACTCGCCCCACCTCAGTACACCATCCCGGTACTCGCCCCACCTCAGTACACCATCCCAGTACTCGCCCCACCTCAGTACACCATCCCGGTACTCGCCCCACCTCAGTACACCATCCCGGTACTCGCCCCACCTCAGTACACCATCCCGGTACTCGCCCCACCTCAGTACACCATCCCGGTACTCGCCCCACCTCAGTACACCATCCCGGTACTCGCCCCACCTCAGTACACCATCCTGGTACTCGCCCCACCTCAGTACACCATCCCGGTACTCGCCCCACCTCAGTACACCATCCCGGTACTCGCCCCACCTCAGTACACCATCCCGGTACTCGCCCCACCTCAGTACACCATCCCGGTACTCGCCCCACCTCAGTACACCATCCCGGTACTCGCACCACCTCAGTACACCATCCCGGTACTCGCCCCACCTCAGTACACCATCCCGGTACTCGCCCCACCTCAGTACACCATCCCGGTACTCGCCCCACCTCAGTACACCATCCCGGTACTCGCCCCACCTCAGTACACCATCCCTGTACTCGCCCCACCTCAGTACACCATCCCAGTACTCGCCCCACCTCAGTACACCATCCCAGTACTCGCCCCACCTCAGTACACCATCCCAGTACTCGCCCCACCTCAGTACACCATCCCGGTACTCGCCCCACCTCAGTACACCATCCCGGTACTCGCCCCACCTCAGTACACCATCCCAGTACTCGCCCCACCTCAGTACACCATCCCAGTACTCGCCCCACCTCAGTACACCATCCCGGTACTCGCCCCACCTCAGTACACCATCCCGGTACTCGCCCCACCTCAGTACACCATCCTGGTACTCGCCCCACCTCAGTACACCATCCCGGTACTCGCCCCACCTCAGTACACCATCCCGGTACTCGCCCCACCTCAGTACACCATCCCAGTACTCGCCCCACCTCAGTACACCATCCCGGTACTCGCCCCACCTCAGTACACCATCCCGGTACTCGCCCCACCTCAGTACACCATCCCAGTACTCGCCCCACCTCAGTACACCATCCCAGTACTCGCCCCACCTCAGTACACCATCCCGGTACTCGCCCCACCTCAGTACACCATCCCGGTACTCGCCCCACCTCAGTACACCATCTTGGTACTCGCCCCACCTCAGTACACCATCCCGGTACTCGCCCCACCTCAGTACACCATCCCGGTACTCGCCCCACCTCAGTACACCATCCCAGTACTCGCCCCACCTCAGTACACCATCCCGGTACTCGCCCCACCTCAGTACGCCATCCCGGTACTCGCCCCACCTCAGTACACCATCCCGGTACTCGCCCCACCTCAGTACGCCATCCCGGTACTCGCCCCACCTCAGTACGCCATCCCAGTACTCGCCCCACCTCAGTACACCATCCCAGTACTCGCCCCACCTCAGTACACCATCCCAGTACTCGCCCCACCTCAGTACACCATCCCAGTACTCGCCCCACCTCAGTACACCATCCCAGTACTCGCCCCACCTCAGTACACCATCCCAGTACTCGCCCCACCTCAGTACACCATCCCAGTACTCGCCCCACCTCAGTACACCATCCCAGTACTCGCCCCACCTCAGTACACCATCCCGGTACTCGCCCCACCTCAGTACACCATCCCAGTACTCGCCCCACCTCAGTACACCATCCCAGTACTCGCCCCACCTCAGTACACCATCCCAGTACTCGCCCCACCTCAGTACACCATCCCGGTACTCGCCCCACCTCAGTACACCATCCCGGTACTCGCCCCACCTCAGTACACCATCCCGGTACTCGCCCCACCTCAGTACACCATCCCGGTACTCGCCCCACCTCAGTACACCATCCCAGTATCGCCCCACCTCCACCATCCTGGTACTCGCCCCACCTCAGTACACCATCCCAGTACTCGCCCCACCTCAGTACACCATCCCGGTACTCGCCCCACCTCAGTACACCATCGCCCCACCTCGGTACATCCCGGTACTCGCCCCACCTCAGTACGCCATCCCGGTACCGCCCCACCTCAGTACATCCCGCCCCACCTCAGTACACCATCCCGGTACTCGCCCCACCTCAGTACACCATCCCAGTACTCGCCCCACCTCAGTACACCATCCCAGTACTCGCCCCACCTCGGTACACCATCCCAGTACTCGCCCCACCTCGGTACACCATCCCAGTACTCGCCCCACCTCGGTACACCATCCCAGTACTCGCCCCACCTCAGTACACCATCCCAGTACTCGCCCCACCTCAGTACACCATCCCGGTACCCCGGTACTCGCCCCACCTCAGTACACCATCCCAGTACTCGCCCCACCTCAGTACACCATCCCGGTACTCGCCCCACCTCAGTACGCCATCCTGGTACTCGCCCCACCTCAGTACGCCATCCCGGTACTCGCCCCACCTCAGTACGCCATCCCGGTACTCGCCCCACCTCAGTACGCCATCCCGGTACTCGCCCCACCTCAGTAAACCATCCCGGTACTCGCCCCACCTCAGTAAACCATCCCGGTACTCGCCCCACCTCAGTAAACCATCCCGGTACTCGCCCCACCTCAGTAAACCATCCCAGTACTCGCCCCACCTCAGTAAACCATCCCGGTACTCGCCCCACCTCAGTACGCCATCCCGGTACTCGCCCCACCTCAGTACACCATCCTGGTACTCGCCCCACCTCAGTACACCATCCTGGTACTCGCCCCACCTCAGTACACCATCCTGGTACTCGCCCCACCTCAGTACACCATCCTGGTACTCGCCCAACCTCAGTACACCATCCTGGTACTCGCCCCACCTCAGTACACCATCCCGGTACTCGCCCCACCTCAGTACGCCATCCTGGTACTCGCCCCACCTCAGTACGCCATCCCGGTACTCGCCCCACCTCAGTAAACCATCCCAGTACTCGCCCCACCTCAGTAAACCATCCCTGGTACTCGCCCCACCTCAGTAAACCATCCTGGTACTCGCCCCACCTCAGTAAACCATCCCGGTACTCGCCCCACCTCAGTAAACCATCCCGGTACTCGCCCCACCTCAGTAAACCATCCCGGTACTCGCCCCACCTCAGTAAACCATCCCGGTACTCGCCCCACCTCAGTAAACCATCCCGGTACTCGCCCCACCTCAGTAACCCATCCCGGTACTCGCCCCACCTCAGTACGCCATCCTGGTACTCGCCCCACCTCAGTAAACCATCCTGGTACTCGCCCCACCTCAGTAAACCATCCTGGTACTCGCCCCACCTCAGTACGCCATCCCGGTACTCGCCCCACCTCAGTACGCCATCCCGGTACTCGCCCCACCTCAGTACGCCATCCCGGTACTCGCCCCACCTCAGTACGCCATCCCGGTACTCGCCCCACCTCAGTAAACCATCCCGGTACTCGCCCCACCTCAGTACGTAACCTCACCTATCCCATCCCGGTACTCGCCCCACCTCAGTAATCCATCCTGGTACTCGCCCCACCTCAGTACACCATCCTGGTACTCGCCCCACCTCAGTACTCCATCCTGGTACTCGCCCCACCTCAGTACACCATCCTGGTACTCGCCCCACCTCAGTACACCATCCTGGTACTCGCCCCACCTCAGTACACCATCCTGGTACTCGCCCCACCTCAGTACACCATCCTGGTACTCGCCCCACCTCAGTACACCATCCTGGTACTCGCCCCACCTCAGTACACCATCCTGGGACCTCCCTTTATACCATCCTAGCAACCTCACCTCCCCCCAACAACCACCCCAGTAACCTCACCTTCATACCCCAACAACCCCACCTCACCCCAACAAGTACCCCAGTAACCTCACCTTCATACCCCAACAACCCCACCTCACCCCAACAAGTACCCCAGTAACCTCACCTTCATACCCCAACAACCCCACCTCACCCCAACAAGTACCCCAGTAACCTCACCTTCATACCCCAACAACCCCACCTCACCCCAACAAGTACCCCAGTAACCTCACCTTAATACCCCAACAACCCCACCTCACCCCAACAAGTACCCCAGTAACCTCTCCTTCATACCCCAACAACCCCACCTCACCCCAACAAGTACCCCAGTAACCTCACCTTCATACCCCAACAACCCCACGTCACCCCAACAAGTACCCCAGTAACCTCACCTTCATACCCCAACAACCCCACCTCACCCCAACAAATACCCCAGTAACCTCTCCTTCATACCCCAACAACCCCACCTCACCCCAACAAGTACCCCAGTAACCTCACCTTCATACCCCAACAACCCCACCTCACCCCAACAAGTACCCCAGTAACCTCACCTTCATACCCCAACAACCCCACCTCACCCCAGCAAGTACCCCAGTAACCTCACCTTCATACCCCAACAACCCCACCTCACCCCAACAAGTACCCCAGTAACCTCACCTTAATACCCCAACCCCACCTCACCCCAACAAGTACCCCAGTAACCTCACCTTCATACCCCAACAACCCCACCTCACCCCAACAAGTACCCCAGTAACCTCACCTTCATCACCCCAGTAACCTCACCCCAACAAGTACCCCCCCACCGTCACCCCAACAAACCTCACCACCAAGTACCCCAGTAACCTCTCCTTCATACCCCAACAACCCCACCTCACCCCAACAAGTACCCCAGTAACCTCTCCTTCATACCCCAACAACCCCACCTCACCCCAACAAGTACCCCAGTAACCACCTCACCCCAACAACCCCACCTCACCCCAACAACCCCACCTCACCCCAACAACCCCACCTCACCCCAACACCACCACCTCACCCGAACAACCCCACCTCACCCCAACAACCCCACCTCACCCCAACAACCCCAACATTTTACACCGGGAGTTACTTAATAAAACTTACAGTTCTTTGAAAAGCATTGTCTGAGATCCTCTTGTTCCAAGGAAGCCCACAAGCCCGCCCGCCCACCCACCCGCCCACCAGCCCACCCACCCACCCACCAGCCCGCCCACCACTGCTCCTTCCATCAAGTCAGCTGGTCAGGTTAAGCCAGCTGTGACTAGCTACTCAGTGATGGTATTAAGTCTAACAATCAGGTCCTATACATGTCTTCCTGTTGCATTCCTGCAGACATTGTCCCTACGGCAGTCCTGGCTGCTGGTGTGATCAAACAGGCTAGTGGTACTAGCAGCATGCAGTATAACCTAACATACAGCCCAGTTGGTCTACGACCCCGCTGCCCTGTATCTTTCTCTAAGGAGCAGAGGCGCGCGCGTGTGTGTGTGTGTGTGGTTGGTGTGTGTGTGTGTGGTTGGTGTGTGTGTGTGTGGTTGGTGTGTGTGTGGTTGGTTGTATGTGTGTGGTTGGTTGTATGTGTGTGGTTGATGTGTGTGTGTGTGGTGTGTGTGTGTGTGGTTGGTGTGTGTGTGGTTGGTTGCATGTGTGTGTGGTGTGTGTGTATGGTTGGTGTGTGTGTGGTTGGTGGTGTGTGTGGTTGGTTGTATGTGTGTGGTTGGTGTGTGTGTGTGGTTGGTGTGTGTGTGGTTGGTTGTATGTGTGTGTGTGTGTGGGGTTGGTTGGTTGTGTGTGTGAGTGGTTGGTGTGTGTGTGGTTGGTGTGTGTGTGTGGTTGGTGTGTGTGGGGTTGGTGTGTGTGTGGTTGGTGTGTGTGTGGTTGGTGTGTGTGGTTGGTGTGTGTGGTTGGTGTGTGTGGTTGGTGTGTGTGGTTGGTGTGTGTGTGTGTGTGTGGCTTGTGTGTGTGTGTGGTTTGTGTGTGTGTGTGGTTGGTGTGTGTGTGTGTGTGTGGTTGGTTGTACGTGTGTGGTTGGTGTGTGTGTGTGGTTGGGTGTGTGTGTGTGGTTGGGTGTGTGTGTCTGGTTGGTTGTATGTGTGTGGTTGGTTGTATGTGTGGTTGGTGTGTGTGGTTGGTGTGTGTGTGTGTGTGTGGTTGGTGTGTGTGTGTGTGTGTGGTTGGTGTGTGTGTGGTTGGTGTGTGTGTGTGGTTGGTGTGTGTGTGTGTGGTTGGTGTGTGTGTGTGGTTGGTGTGTGTGTGTGGTTGGTGTGTGTGTAGTGTGTGTGTAGTTTGTGTGTGTGTAGTTTGCGTGTGTAGTGTGTGTGTGCGTGTGTGTGTAGTGTGTGTGTGTGTAGTTGTGTATGTAGTTGTGTGTGTGTGTAGTGTGTAGTTGTGTGTGTGTAGTGTGTGTGTGTGTGTGTGTGTGTGTAGTTGTGTGTGTGTGTGTGTGTGTGTGTGTGTAGTGTGTGTGTGTGTGTAGTGTGTGTATGGTGTGTGTGTGTATGGTGTGTGTGTGTGGTGTGTGTGTGTGTGTGTGTGTGTAGTTGTGTGTGTGTGTAGTTGTGTGTGTGTGTAGTTGTGTGTGTGTGTGTGTATTTGTGTGTGTGTGTGTGTAGTTGTGTGTGTGTGTGTGTGTGTAGTTGTGTGTGTGTGTGTGTGTGTGTGTGTGTGTGTGTGTGTGTGTGTGTGTGTGTGTGTAGTGTGTGTGTGTGTAGTGTGTGTGTGTGTGTAGTGTGTGTGTGTGTGTGTGTGTGTGTAGTGTGTGTGTGTGTGTGTGTGTGTAGTGTGTGTAGTGTGTGTGTAGTGTGTGTGTAGTGTGTGTGTGTTGTGGGGGAGAGAGGGGGTGCCAGAGCCACAGTCAGTTATTGGTCTTGGCACCTCGGGAAGAGTGCCACACCCACACTGCCATCCATGAATGACATCCACTGCCACCTCTCCCCCCCTTACCTCACCCCGGTTACCCCCCTTACCTCACCCCGGTTACCGCCCCTTACCTCACCCCGGTTACCCCCCTTACCTCACCCCGGTTACCGCCCCCTTACCTCACCCCGGTTACCGCCCCTTACCTCACCCCGGTTACCGCCCCTTACCTCACCCCGGTTACCCCCCAAGCCCCCTCAACCCCAGCAAGCCCCCCTCTCAAGTACATACTTATCCCTTTCTCTTATTAATAATATCCCCTCCCCTCTCAGTTCCTCCACCAACCTCTCCCCCTCTCTCTTGAAGGGAGGGGAAGAAGGGAGTTGCCTCTATGCTGGTAAAGGAGTTTGATCCAAGGAATGTGATGCAGATTCCCTATTCCCTAGCCTGACAGGGAAAGTTGATATTTGGTACATAGCAAAGTCTTCTACAACTATATTGCTAAACAAATGTTTAGCCTCACCTGCTTCCACTAGCAGGCCCCGCCCACCTGTGTTGCCACCTCCAGCTGCTACACCTCACTCCCTGCTGCAATATACACGCCTCTATACTGCAACTGCTTTGAAGGGACTGATCACCTAAGTTCACGTCTCCACTTGTAATGTCTCCAGTATTCTTCAACCCAGGACTGAGAAACGTGTACCACAACAGTCTAGCTGGGAAACAGACTGCGTGAGGTTGCCCACTGTCACCTGAGGTTAGTGCACTTCGGCAGGCCTACCGGCCCATGCTAGGCAGGTCCAAGTCGCCTACTGGCACCTCAACACACCCATTATTAAAACTACTCTTTTCCATTCACTAAGATTGACATGCGCCTGCAGGGAGCTCAAGCCCATGACACTCAAAACCACCTATGCCCTTGGATAGAAACTAGACAAGACTCGTGCCCCGGGTGACCTGTTATCCTAGTCTACCATCCAAGACACACAACACTGTGTCCATTACCCTGTGGGAATTATACAAGAC
>NC_091384.1:0-56064 GCF_038502225.1 Cherax quadricarinatus | reverse complement strand
AATCAACCAACCAGCCTTACCCCCCCCCAACTCCTCTCTTGTACACAGCTCTGCAACCTTCACATTATGCCCTTAAATTTGTACTTAAAGCCACTAGATGGGCGAAACGTCTACAAATAAAATAACCCAAATGTTCCACCTGTGTCCAATTCAACACACGACCAGTAGCCCAAGAGGCAGGGCCCAGGAGCTGAGTTTCGACCCTCCCTTAGGAACACGATGGATGTGCCTTACAGGTGAGACTCGATCACGCACTTACATTCACTGGACTCTAAACTAGAGCAGAGATCAATACAACACCACAGCATCAGTCACCATGGACGCCAGGCATCACTTACCACAGTAACAGTCACCATGGACGCCAGACATCACTTACCACAGTAACAGTCACCATGGACGCCAGACATCACTTACCACAGTAACAGTCACCATGGACGCCAGGCATCACTTACCACAGTAACAGTCACCATGGACGCCAGACATCACTTACCACAGTAACAGTCACCATGGACGCCAGGCATCACTTACCACAGTAACAGTCACCATGGACGCCAGGCATCACTTACCACAGTAACAGTCACCATGGACGCCAGGCATCACTTACCACAGCATCAGTCACCATGGACGCCAGACATCACTTACCACAGTAACAGTCACCATGGACGCCAGGCATCACTTACCACAGTAACAGTCACCATGGACGCCAGGCATCACTTACCACAGCATCAGTCACCATGGACGCCAGACATCACTTACCACAGTAACAGTCACCATGGACGCCAGACATCACTTACCACAGTAACAGTCACCATGGACGCCAGACATCACTTACCACAGTAACAGTCACCATGGACGCCAGACATCACTTACCACAGTAACAGTCACCATGGACGCCAGACATCACTTACCACAGTAACAGTCACCATGGACGCCAGACATCACTCACTTACCACAGTAACAGTCACCATGGACGCCAGACATCACTTACCACAGTAACAGTCACCATGGACGCCAGGCATCACTTACCACAGTAACAGTCACCATGGACGCCAGACATCACTTACCACAGTAACAGTCACCATGGACGCCAGGCATCACTTACCACAGTAACAGTCACCATGGACGCCAGGCATCACTTACCACAGTAACAGTCACCATGGACGCCAGGCATCACTTACCACAGCATCAGTCACCATGGACGCCAGACATCACTTACCACAGTAACAGTCACCATGGACGCCAGGCATCACTTACCACAGTAACAGTCACCATGGACGCCAGACATCACTTACCACAGCATCAGTCACCATGGACGCCAGACATCACTTACCACAGTAACAGTCACCATGGACGCCAGACATCACTTACCACAGTAACAGTCACCATGGACGCCAGACATCACTTACCACAGTAACAGTCACCATGGACGCCAGACATCACTTACCACAGTAACAGTCACCATGGACGCCAGACATCACTTACCACAGTAACAGTCACCATGGACGCCAGACATCACTTACCACAGTAACAGTCACCATGGACGCCAGACATCACTTACCACAGTAACAGTCACCATGGACGCAGACATCACTTACCACAGTAACAGTCACCATGGACGCCAGGCATCACTTACCACAGTAACAGTCACCATGGACGCCAGACATCACTTACCACAGTAACAGTCACCATGGACGCAGACATCACTTACCACAGTAACAGTCACCATGGACGCCAGACATCACTTACCACAGTAACAGTCACCATGGACGCCAGACATCACTTACCACAGTAACAGTCACCATGGACGCCAGACATCACTTACCACAGTAACAGTCACCATGGACGCCAGACATCACTTACCACAGTAACAGTCACCATGGACGCCAGACATCACTTACCACAGTAACAGTCACCATGGACGCCAGACATCACTTACCACAGTAACAGTCACCATGGACGCCAGACATCACTTACCACAGTAACAGTCACCATGGACGCCAGACATCACTTACCACAGTAACAGTCACCATGGACGCCAGGCATCACTTACCACAGTAACAGTCACCATGGACGCCAGACATCACTTACCACAGTAACAGTCACCATGGACGCCAGGCATCACTTACCACAGTAACAGTCACCATGGACGCCAGACATCACTTACCACAGTAACAGTCACCATGGACGCCAGACATCACTTACCACAGTAACAGTCACCATGGACGCCAGGCATCACTTACCACAGTAACAGTCACCATGGACGCCAGACATCACTTACCACAGTAACAGTCACCATGGACGCAGACATCACTTACCACAGTAACAGTCACCATGGACGCCAGACATCACTTACCACAGTAACAGTCACCATGGACGCCAGACATCACTTACCACAGTAACAGTCACCATGGACGCCAGACATCACTTACCACAGTAACAGTCACCATGGACGCCAGACATCACTTACCACAGTAACAGTCACCATGGACGCCAGACATCACTTACCACAGTAACAGTCACCATGGACGCCAGACATCACTTACCACAGTAACAGTCACCATGGACGCCAGGCATCACTTACCACAGTAACAGTCACCATGGACGCCAGACATCACTTACCACAGTAACAGTCACCATGGACGCCAGGCATCACTTACCACAGTAACAGTCACCATGGACGCCAGACATCACTTACCACAGTAACAGTCACCATGGACGCCAGACATCACTTACCACAGTAACAGTCACCATGGACGCCAGGCATCACTTACCACAGTAACAGTCACCATGGACGCCAGACATCACTTACCACAGTAACAGTCACCATGGACGCCAGACATCACTTACCACAGTAACAGTCACCATGGACGCCAGGCATCACTTACCACAGTAACAGTCACCATGGACGCCAGGCATCACTTACCACAGTAACAGTCACCATGGACGCCAGACATCACTTACCACAGTAACAGTCACCATGGACGCCAGGCATCACTTACCACAGTAACAGTCACCATGGACGCCAGGCATCACTTACCACAGTAACAGTCACCATGGACGCCAGGCATCACTTACCACAATAACAGTCACCATGGACGCCAGACATCACTTACCACAGTAACAGTCACCATGGACGCCAGACATCACTTACCACAGTAACAGTCACCATGGACGCCAGGCATCACTTACCACAGCATCAGTCACCATGGACGCCAGGCATCACTTACCACAGCATCAGCACAGCATCAGTCACCATGGACGCCAGGCATCACTTACCACAGCATCAGTCACCATGGACGCCAGGCATCACTTACCACAGCATCAGTCACCATGGACGCCAGGCATCACTTACCACAGCATCAGTCACCATGGACGCCAGGCATCACTTACCACAGCATCAGTCACCATGGACGCCAGGCATCACTTACCACAGCATCAGTCACCATGGACGCCAGGCATCACTTACCACAGTAACAGTCACCATGGACGCCAGACATCACTTACCACAGTAACAGTCACCATGGACGCCAGGCATCACTTACCACAGTAACAGTCACCATGGACGCCAGGCATCACTTACCACAGTAACAGTCACCATGGACGCCAGACATCACTTACCACAGCATCAGTCACCATGGACGCCAGGCATCACTTACCACAGCATCAGTCACCATGGACGCCAGGCATCACTTACCACAGTAACAGTCACCATGGACGCCAGGCATCACTTACCACAGTAACAGTCACCATGGACGCCAGGCATCACTTACCACAGCATCAGTCACCATGGACGCCAGGCATCACTTACCACAGCATCAGTCACCATGGACGCCAGGCATCACTTACCACAGTAACAGTCACCATGGACGCCAGGCATCACTTACCACAGCATCAGTCACCATGGACGCCAGACATCACTTACCACAGCATCAGTCACCATGGACGCCAGGCATCACTTACCACAGCATCAGTCACCATGGACGCCAGGCATCACTTACCACAGCATCAGTCACCATGGACGCCAGACATCACTTACCACAGCATCAGTCACCATGGACGCCAGGCATCACTTACCACAGCATCAGTCACCATGGACGCCAGGCATCACTTACCACAGCATCAGTCACCATGGACGCCAGACATCACTTACCACAGCATCAGTCACCATGGACGCCAGGCATCACTTACCACAGCATCAGTCACCATGGACGCCAGGCATCACTTACCACAGCATCAGTCACCATGGACGCCAGGCATCACTTACCACAGCATCAGTCACCATGGACGCCAGACATCACTTACCACAGCATCAGTCACCATGGACGCCAGACATCACTTACCACAGCATCAGTCACCATGGACGCCAGGCATCACTTACCACAGCATCAGTCACCATGGACGCCAGGCATCACTTACCACAGCATCAGTCACCATGGACGCCAGGCATCACTTACCACAGCATCAGTCACCATGGACGCCAGACATCACTTACCACAGCATCAGTCACCATGGACGCCAGACATCACTTACCACAGCATCAGTCACCATGGACGCCAGGCATCACTTACCACAGCATCAGTCACCATGGACGCCAGGCATCACTTACCACAGCATCAGTCACCATGGACGCCAGACATCACTTACCACAGCATCAGTCACCATGGACGCCAGGCATCACTTACCACAGCATCAGTCACCATGGACGCCAGGCATCACTTACCACAGTAACAGTCACCATGGACGCCAGACATCACTTACCACAGTAACAGTCACTCTGGCACCGCAGACTGTGGTATTCGTCTACAAGACTGAGGGACTGATTACATGTTCTCTTCAACACTTGCAGCCTCTGTCTTGGACTGAAGAAGCCTCCTGGGTGGAAGCAACGTTCCAGAGATCCCCAACTGTTGTACGTGTGCCTTAGTCTTCACCCTGATAACACATGTCCAATAGTTAGGTATCTTTATTCCGAAAAGTTTCGAAGTAAAGACAGTGGGTTTCTCAGTCGAGTACAGAAGAGTTAGCAGGAGTAGAGATGTGGAGACTAAGTAATCAGTCCCTTACTTTTGTATACCATTGTATACCACGGTATACCAGTCTCATACCGAGTCTTCAACCTGTCTATATATATACTGTATTCTATATCCTAGCTTCTACAAGACCATCGTAAGATAAGATGGTGGGAGAGAATCTTGGCTCGCACTGTGAGGGAGAAGTGTGTCTGAAGAACTACCGTTCCCGCCACCTCACAAGAACCACCGTTCCCGCCACCTCACAAGAACCACCGTTCCCGCCACCTCACAAGAACTACCGTTCCCGCCACCTACCGTTCCCGCCACCTCACAAGAACCACCGTTCCCGCCACCTCACAAGAACCACCGTTCCCGCCACCTCACAAGAACTACCGTTCCCGCCACCTCACAAGAACCACCGTTCCCGCCACCTCACAAGAACCACCGTTCCCGCCACCTCACAAGAACCACCGTTCCCGCCACCTCACAAGAACCACCGTTCCCGCCACCTCACAAGAACCACCGTTCCCGCCACCTCACAAGAACCACCGTTCCCGCCACCTCACAAGAACTACCGTTCCCGCCACCTCACAAGAACCACCGTTCCCGCCACCTCACAAGAACTACCGTTCCCGCCACCGCTCCCGCCACCTCACAAGAACCACCGTTCCCGCCACCTCACAAGAACCACCGTTCCCGCCACCGCTCCCGCCACCTCACAAGAACTACCGTTCCCGCCACCGCTCCCGCCACCTCACAAGAACCACCGTTCCCGCCACCTCACAAGAACCACCGTTCCCGCCACCTCACAAGAACCACCGTTCCCGCCACCTCACAAGAACTACCGTTCCCGCCACCTCACAAGAACTACCGTTCCCGCCACCTCACAAGAACTACCGTTCCCGCCACCTCACAAGAACTACCGTTCCCGCCACCTCACAAGAACTACCGTTCCCTCCACCTCACAAGAACTACCGTTCCCGCCACCTCACAAGAACTACCGTTCCCGCCACCTCACAAGAACTACCGTTCCCGCCACCTCACAAGAACTACCGTTCCCGCCACCTCACAAGAACTACCGTTCCCGCCACCTCACAAGAACTACCGTTCCCGCCACCTCACAAGAACTACCGTTCCCGCCACCTCACAAGAACTACCGTTCCCGCCACCTCACAAGAACTACCGTTCCCGCCACCTCACAAGAACTACCGTTCCCGCCACCTCACAAGAACTACCGTTCCCGCCACCTCACAAGAACTACCGTTCCCGCCACCTCACAAGAACTACCGTTCCCTCCACCTCACAAGAACTACCGTTCCCGCCACCTCACAAGAACTACCGTTCCCGCCACCTCACAAGAACTACCGTTCCCGCCACCTCACAAGAACTACCGTTCCCGCCACCTCAAGAACTACCGTTCCCGCCACCTCACAAGAACTACCGTTCCCGCCACCTCACAAGAACTACCGTTCCCGCCACCTCACAAGAACTACCGTTCCCGCCACCTCACAAGAACTACCGTTCCCGCCACCTCACAAGAACTACCGTTCCCGCCACCTCACAAGAACTACCGTTCCCGCCACCTCACAAGAACTACCGTTCCCGCCACCTCACAAGAACTACCGTTCCCGCCACCTCACAAGAACTACCGTTCCCGCCACCTCACAAGAACTACCGTTCCCGCCACCTCACAAGAACTACCGTTCCCGCCACCTCACAAGAACTACCGTTCCCGCCACCTCACAAGAACTACCGTTCCCGCCACCTCAAGAACTACCGTTCCCGCCACCTCAAGAACTACCGTTCCCGCCACCTCAAGAACTACCGTTCCCGCCACGGTCATCAAGAATTGCTTAAGGGTAGTCCAAGGAGCCCTTTACTAGCCCAAAGACCCAGGTACGACCTTGACGACTGGGGGGACTGATCACCCGAGAACTACAACACCAAGTCTAGTACAGTCTCCGAGAGATTCATCACGACCGAGGGACTGATCACCTGAAGCAAATGCCGGCATAAATATATACACTAACACACATTATCACTGTTTAAACAGCCAATACCAACAGTTAAAAGGAACTGCTGGCAAGGGTTAAGGGAGGGTCAGGGGGTGTATATAGGGCAGGCTGGCTAAGGGACAAAGAGGTTAAGGGGTTATTGCGAGTGACCTGATGCCCCGGTGACCTGGTGACCTTATCAGTTAGGACCCTCAACCCACTTAACCAATGAGACTACCTGCTATCATCCTCTCCACACCTGATACCCACCCACTCTGGTGCTTACTAAGGTTGAGGCTCAGTTCCCGGTCCACTTTCTTGAAAACTAGTCTCCGGAAGAGTACCAGGAGACTCTTCAACCTCCATAAGAGTCACAGGGATGTTAGGAAGTATTTTTTTTAGCCTCAGGGTGAGTAACAAGTGTAATGACTTGGGTGAGGCAGTGATGGAGGCACACTCAATACACAGCTTCGAGAGTAGATATGAAAGTCTATGACAGAAGTCAAGAATGCCAATCAGGGTGTTCTATGGGACAGGGCCAAGAGCTAAGTCTCGATTTTCTCCCCCTCCTCTGGGCAAAACATCGACCACCACCACTACCAGCCATATCACCACCACCACCACCAGCCATACCACCACCACCACCACCAGCCATACCACCACCACCACCACCAGCCATACCACCACCACCACCACCAGCCATACCACCACCACCACCAGCCATACCACCACCACCACCAGCCATACCACCACCACCACCAGCCATATCACCACCACCACCAGCCATACCACCACCACCACCAGCCATACCACCACCACCACCAGCCATATCACCACCACCACCAGCCATATCACCACCACCACCAGCCATATCACCACCACCACCAGCCATACCACCACCACCAGCCATACCACCACCACCACCACCAGCCATATCACCACCACTACCAGAGATACCAGCAACACTACCAGAGATACCACCACCACTACCAGAGATACCACCACCACCAGCCATACCACCACTACCAGCCATACCACTACCACATTTACCACCACCACTACCACATTTACCACCACCATTACCAGAGATACCACCACCACTACCAGAGATACCACCACCACCAGCCATACCACCACTACCAGCCATACCACTACCACATTTACCACCACCACTACCACATTTACCACCACCACTACCACATTTACCACCACCACTACCACATTTACCACCACCACTACCACATTTACCACCACCACTACCACATTTACCACCACCATTACCAGAGATACCAGCACCACTACCAGAGATACCAGCACCACTACCAGAGATACCACCACCAGAGATACCACCACCACTACCAGCCATACCACAAGTCTTGTTCTTCCTCTCTTGATCCTAGCCCTCTTCTCCTCGCTTTTATATACCAGCTCCCTCACTTTTGTGTTTATCAATAATAATTGATTTTAATACTAATTATAATTTCTAAAGAGGTGGAGATGTAAGCCAGTGGAAGGTCTCGGTCAGATGACCAAAAGCTCCAGCTGTGGTCATCATATAAAGACCCACGTCAGGTAACACTTGTTCTGTTCCCTGACAAACTTAACACCATGAAGCCTGGTCACAGACCGGGCCACGGGGGGCGCCGACCCCTGAAACCCCCTCCAGGTACCATCCTGTGTCAGACTTTGTAAATGGTCCAAATACGACCGAAACGTCGGCGTAAGCTCCTTTCTCCAACTGTCTGTGGAGGCCAGAAATCTGAAGCCATTAAAGAGAGTCGGGGCCAGGAGCTAGAAATACCCCCTATTTACAAGAACACACACTACCGTCTACTGCAGCATAACTCGAGACCCCCGGGGAAGGAACAGGGCACACACCCTGGGGCCAGAAGACCCCCCCGGGGGGCCAGGGGACACCCACCGAGGGCCAGCGATTCCCTGGACCAATAACAGATATAATAATGTAAGAATGGTCTGGTCTTCAAGGTTCGAGACCTCTAAAATGGCGTCACAGTCTGGGTCACGGAGAGGGAGGAAGCAAGCAAAGAGGGAGGCAGCAAGCAAGCAAAGAGGGAGGGAGGCAGCAAGCAAGAGAGGGAGGAAGCAAGCAAAGAGGGAGGCAGCAAGCAAGCAAAGAGGGAGGCAGCAAGCAAGCAAAGAGGGAGGGAGGCAGCAAGCAAGAGAGGGAGGAAGCAAGCAAGAGAGGGAGGAAGCAAGCAAAGAGGGAGGCAGCAAGCAAGCAAGAGAGGGAGGAAGCAAGCAAGAGAGGGAGGAAGCAAGCAAGAGAGGAAGCAAGCAAGCAAAGAGGGAGGAAGCAAGCAAGCAAAGAGGGAGGAAGCAAGCAAGCAAAGAGGGAGGAAGCAAGCAAGCAAAGAGGGAGGAAGCAAGCAAGCAAAGAGAGGGAGGAAGCCAGCAAGTGAGCGAGGGAGGAAGCCAGCAAGTGAGCGAGGGAGGAAGCCAGCAAGTGAGCGAGGGAGGAAGCCAGCAAGAGAGGGGGAGGAAGCAAGCAAGGAGGGAGAAGACGCAAGCAAGCAAGGAGAGAGAGGGGAGAAGCAAGCAAGCAAGGAGAGAGAGGGGAGAAGCAAGCAAGCAAGGAGAGAGAGGGGACAAGCAAGCAAGGAGAGAGAGGGGAGAAGCAAGCAAGCAAAGAGGGAGGAAGCAAGCAAGCAAAGAGAGAGAGGGGAGAAGCAAGCAAGCAAGGAGAGAGAGGGGAGAAGCAAGCAAGCAAGGAGAGAGAGGGGAGAAGCAAGCAAGGAGAGAGAGGGGAGAAGCAAGCAAGGGGAGAGGGGAAAAGCAAGCAAGCAAGCAAGGAGAGAGAGGGGAGAAGCAAGCAAGGAGAGAGAGGGGAGAAGCAAGCAAGCAAGGAGAGAGAGGGGAGAAGCAAGCAAGCAAGGAGAGGGGAGAAGCAAGGAGAGAGAGGGGAGAAGCAAGCAAGGGGAGAGAGGGGAAAAGCAAGCAAGCAAGGAGAAAGAGGGGAGAAGCAAGCAAGGAGAGAGAGTGGAAAAGCAAGCAAGCAAGGAGAGAGAGGGGAGAAGCAAGCAAGCAAGGAGAGGGGAGAAGCAAGCAAGCAGCGAGAGGGGAGAAGCAAGCAAGGAGAGAGAGGGGAAAAGCAAGCAAGGAGAGAGAGGGGAAAAGCAAGCAAGCAAGGAGAGAGAGGGGAAAAGCAAGCAAGCAAGGAGAGAGAGGGGAGAAGCAAGGAAGGAGAGGGGAAAAGCAAGCAAGCAAGGAGAGAGAGGGGAGAAGCAAGCAAGGAGAGAGAGGGGAGAAGCAAGCAAGCAAGGAGAGAGAGGGGAGAAGCAAGCAAGCAAGGAGAGAGAGGGGAGAAGCAAGCAAGCAAGGAGAGAGAGGGGAGAAGCAAGCAAGCAAGGAGAGAGAGGGGAGAAGCAAGCAAGCAAGGAGAGAGAGGGGAGAAGCAAGCAAGCAAGGAGAGAGAGGGGAGAAGCAAGCAAGCAAGGAGAGAGAGGGGAGAAGCAAGCAAGCAAGGAGAGAGAGGGGAGAAGCAAGCAAGCAAGGGGAGAGAGGGGAGAAGCAAGCAAGCAAGGGGAGAGAGGGGAGAAGCAAGCAAGCAAGCAAGGAGAGAGAGGGGAGAAGCAAGCAAGCAAGCAAGGAGAGGGGAGAAGCAAGCAAGCAAGGAGAGAGGGGAGAAGCAAGCAAGCAAGCAAGCAAGCAAGGAGAGAGAGGGGAGAAGCAAGCAAGCAAGCAAGGAGAGAGGGGAGAAGCAAGCAGTATAAACCTGGTTGGGTAGATATTTTTGTTAGTGGCTTTGAACATAAGAAAGAAGGAACACTGCAGCAGGCCTACTGGCCCATGCGAGGCAGGTCCAAGTCTCTTACCGGCTTAAGCCAATGCCCCAACCTAGTCAGGGCAGGTCACATTCACTTAAAGAACACGGCAACTGACTTGGTAGCACAAGCTAGTCAGGTCCAACTCCCACCCACCCACACCTACTCATGTATTTATCTAACCTATTTTTAAAGCTACACAACGTTCTGGCCTCTATAACGGTACTTGGGAGTTTGTTCCACTCATCCACAACTCTATTACCAAACCAGTACTTTCCTATATCCTTCCTGAATCTGAATTTTTCCAACTTAAAACCATTGCTGCGAGTCCTGTCTAGGCTAGATATTTTCAGCACGTTATTTACATCCCCTTTATTTATTCCTGTCTTCCATTTATACACCTCGATCATATCCCCCCTAATTCTACGTCTTTCTAGAGAGTGCAGATTCAGGCCCCTCAGTCTATCCTCATAGTGCAGATTCAGGCCCCTCAGTCTATCCTCATAGTGCAGATTCAGGGCCCTCAGTCTATCCTCATAGTGCAGATTCAGGCCCCTCAGTCTCTCCTCATAGTGCAGATTCAGGCCCCTCAGTCTATCCTCATAGTGCAGATTCAGGCCCCTCAGTCTATCCTCATAGTGCAGATTCAGGCCCCTCAGTCTATCCTCATAGTGCAGATTCAGGCCCCTCAGTCTATCCTCATAGTGCAGATTCAGGCCCCTCAGTCTATCCTCATAGTGCAGATTCAGGGCCCTCAGTCTATCCTCATAGTGCAGATTCAGGGCCCTCAGTCTATCCTCATAGTGCAGATTCAGGGCCCTCAGTCTATCCTCATAGTGCAGATTCAGGCCCCTAATTCTATCCTCATAGTGCAGATTCAGGCCCCTCAGTCTATCCTCATAGTGCAGATTCAGGCCCCTCAGTCTATCCTCATAGTGCAGATTCAGGCCCCTCAGTCTATCCTCATAGTGCAGATTCAGGCCCCTCAGTCTATCCTCATAGTGCAGATTCAGGGCCCTCAGTCTATCCTCATAGTGCAGATTCAGGGCCCTCAGTCTATCCTCATAGTGCAGATTCAGGGCCCTCAGTCTATCCTCATAGTGCAGATTCAGGGCCCTCAGTCTATCCTCATAGTGCAGATTCAGGCCCCTCAGTCTATCCTCATAGTGCAGATTCAGGCCCCTCAGTCTATCCTCATAGTGCAGATTCAGGGCCCTCAGTCTATCCTCATAGTGCAGATTCAGGGCCCTCAGTCTATCCTCATAGTGCAGATTCAGGGCCCTCAGTCTATCCTCATAGTGCAGATTCAGGGCCCTCAGTCTATCCTCATAGTGCAGATTCAGGCCCCTCAGTCTATCCTCATAGTGCAGATTCAGGCCCCTCAGTCTATCCTCATAGTGCAGATTCAGGCCCCTCAGTCTATCCTCATAGTGCAGATTCAGGCCCCTCAGTCTATCCTCATAGTGCAGATTCAGGGCTCTCAGTCTATCCTCATAGTGCAGATTCAGGGCCCTCAGTCTATCCTCATAGTGCAGATTCAGGCCCCTCAGTCTATCCTCATAGTGCAGATTTCTGATGGTTTAAACCATCCCCCCGGCCGGGATTGAACCCGCAGTCATAGAGTCTCAAAACTCCAGCCCGTCGCGTTAGCCACTAGACCAGCTAGCCACAATAAGATTCATCCAACTAGGTATATTTCTACACCATAGGAAAGTTAGCACAGGCACCTCTGTGACCACAAATGCAAGTTTTTACAGACGAATCTCCAGCTAGCGTGGCCGTGACGAACTCTAGCTCAAGTCCCTTCACTGCCGTCAACATGACTTAAGAAATCGCAATGACACGATTGCAAATAAACGGCAGTGAAGGGACTTGAGCTAGAGTTCGTCACGGCCACGCTAGGGCAATATAAACACAAATGCAGTATAATGTGATCCTTTATTGACTACGTTTCGCCCACACAGTGGGCTTTTTCAAGTCACAAACAGAACTACCTGGGGTGGAAGGAACGCGAGTATTTATAGTCCGGCTGAGGTCAGGTGAAGAATGCTGCATCTGATGATGTACCGAGTTGGGTTGTAGAGTCTAAAAACTTGGGTAGCTTGGATAGGAGACTGGACAAGTTTGTGAGCAGACCTTCTACAGTGTTCTTATGTGGGATAGCGATGAAGAAGTTTCTTGGTAAGTGGTTCAGCTATGTTATAGAAGCCACTATTCTGGTTGAAGTTGTCGGATATAGAAATAAGTGATGATTCCAGGATTCTTCGGTATTGAGTGTTGTCTTCTGTGGCGATAAGTCTTGAGTTTCTGTAGTTTATCAAGTGGTTGTGTGAATTACGGTGTTGTACGCAGGCATTCCTTGTGTCGTCAGACCTGCTTGCGTATTGGTGTTCTGGAATACGTGTTTGGAGGTCCCTTGATGTTTCGCCCACGTATAACTTGTTGCAGTCATTACAAGGGATTATGTATACCCCTGCAGAGGATGGAGGCTTGTCCTGCCTACTACTGGTGATGTCCTTGATGGTCGTGGTTGTGGAGGTAGATACTTGGAATGATGTTTTGGCAAAGATGTTGGAAACATGTTTGGTAATGGAGTTGGTGGGAAGGACTATGTATCTCTTCTCGGCAGTGTCTTCTCTGGGTGTGTTGAAGATGTTTAGTGCTCGCCGTCTGCAGTCTCTGATGAAGTGACGAGGATAGTGGAGTTTGGAAAATACCTGTTCAATTATAGTGCATTCTTCCTCAAGGAACTCGTTGCTGCAGATTCTGAGTGCACGCAGGAAGAAGCCTATAATTACACCACGTTTGGTTTTGGTGTCGTGGTGAGAGTAGAAGTGGAGAAGATCGTTTTGGTTGGTGGGTTTTCGATAGACTTTAAAACGAAGTTCGTGGTCAGCTTTGCAGAGTAGAACATCAAGGAAAGGAAGAGTGTTGTCGACCTCTTCTTCAAGTGTGAACTGGATTGAAGGCTCGACCTGGTTGAGCTTGTCTTGGAGAGCTTGAACGTTGAAGCGTTTAGGAGTTATGAGGAGAATGTCGTCAACATAACGGAGCCAGGTGACAGACGAAGGAATAATGGTGGAGAAACGTTCGGCTTCTAGATGTTCCATGTA
Source organism: Cherax quadricarinatus (assembly GCF_038502225.1). Taxonomy (NCBI): domain Eukaryota; kingdom Metazoa; phylum Arthropoda; class Malacostraca; order Decapoda; family Parastacidae; genus Cherax; species Cherax quadricarinatus. The sequence continues at coordinate 42,163 of NC_091384.1, read as the reverse complement.
TAGGTTCGCTAGGACTGCACTGAGTGGCGAACCCATGGGTAGTCCAAAAGTCTGCTGAAAGAGGTGATTTTCAAAAGAGAAACACGTAAAGCCAACACATAGTTCAACCAGGTCGATGAAGTCGCTGGCTGGAATGGGAAGATCAAGTGAATCGTCAATTTTCTTGCGCAAGAGATCGATGGCTTGTTTAGTAGGTACTTTAGTGAATAGGGAAGTCACGTCAAGGCTGGAAAGTTTCTTGTTCCTGATGTTGATGTTGCGAATGCGATTGAGAAGATCACCTGAGTGTTTGAGATGTGCTGGACTGATAGTGCCCAAGAGTTTCGAGAGGTGTTTGGCGAGAATTCCTGAGAGCTTGTGGGGAGCACTGCCTATTCCCGAGGATATGGGCCTCCATCCTCTGCAGGGGTATACATAATCCCTTGTAATGACTGCAACAAGTTATACGTGGGCGAAACATCAAGGGACCTCCAAACACGTATTTCAGAACACCAATACGCAAGCAGGTCTGACGACACAAGGAATGCCTGCGTACAACACCGTAATTCACACAACCACTTGATAAACTACAGAAACTCAAGACTTATCGCCACAGAAGACAACACTCAATACCGAAGAATCCTGGAATCATCACTTATTTCTATATCCGACAACTTCAACCAGAATAGTGGCTTCTATAACATAGCTGAACCACTTACCAAGAAACTTCTTCATCGCTATCCCACATAAGAACACTGTAGAAGGTCTGCTCACAAACTTGTCCAGTCTCCTATCCAAGCTACCCAAGTTTTTAGACTCTACAACCCAACTCGGTACATCATCAGATGCAGCATTCTTCACCTGACCTCAGCCGGACTATAAATACTCGCGTTCCTTCCACCCCAGGTAGTTCTGTTTGTGACTTGAAAAAGCCCACTGTGTGGGCGAAACGTAGTCAATAAAGGATCACATTATACTGCATTTGTGTTTATATTGCCATTGTGTCGGTATTTTATACCATTTATTTCCACGGCCACGCTAGCTGGAGATTCGTCTGTAAAAACTTGCATTTGTGGTCACAGAGGTGCCTGTGCTAACTTTCCTATGGTGTAGAAATATACCTAGTTGGATGAATCTTATTGTGGCTAGCTGGTCTAGTGGCTAACGCGACGGGCTGGAGTTCTGAGACTATGACCGCGGGTTCAATCCCGGCCGGGGGTATGGTTTATTTGCAATCGTGTCATTACGATTTCTTGAGTCATGTCTTCTGATGGTTTAGAAAGACACGTAAGCAAACACTACGACATATTTATTAGAAAACGTTTCGGTCCTGGGACCTTGATCACTTCTAACATACAGAGGTAGAAAGACATATATATATAGGCGGAGAGTGAGGTGTGACGCACGTGACCTGAGGAATGTCATAAGAACATAAGAATGAACACTGTGGAAGGCCTACTGGCCCATGCGAGGCAGGTCCTTATCAAAACAATCTCTAGAGGTTGTTTCTACCTCTGTATGTTAGAAGTGATGAAGGTCCCAGGACCGAAACGTTTTCTAATAAATATGTCAGTTGAACATCAAAATGGTATACAATACCGACAGGTTGTTAGGTAAGACACATATGCAACAGTTAGACAACTTTATTCCGAAACGTTTCGCCTACACAGTAGGCTTCTTCAGACGAATACAGAAAGTAGGCAGGAACAGTAGAGATGTGAAGACGATGTAATCAGTCCATCACCCTTAAAGTCGTAGATGGACTGATTACATCGTCTTCACATCTCTACTGCTCCTGCCTACTTTCTGTATTCGACTGAAGAAGCCTACTGTGTAGGCGAAACGTTTCGGAATAAAGATGTCTAACTGTTGCATATAAGAACATAAGAACATAAGAACGAAGGAACACTGCAGAAGGCCTACTGGCCCATGCGAGGCAGGTCCAAGTCCCTACCGGCTTAAGGCAATGCACCCAACCTAGTCAGGTCAGGTCACATTGACTTAAGGGAGGAACACGGCAACCGACCTGTTAGCACAAGCTATCAGGTCTAACTCACACCCACCCACATCTACTCATGTATTTATCCAACCTATTTTTAAAGCTACACAACGTTCTGGCCTCTATAACGGTACTTGGGAGTTTGTTCCACTCATCCACAACTCTATTACCAAACCAGTACTTTCCTATATCCCTCCTGAATCTGAATTTTTCCAACTTAAAACCATTGCTGCGAGTCCTGTCTAGGCTAGATATTTTCAGCACACTATTTACATCCCCTTTATTTATTCCTGTCTTCCACTTATAAACCTCAATCATATCCCCCCTAATTCTACGTCTTTCTAGAGAGTGCAGTTTCAGGGCCCTTAGTCTATCCTCATAGGGAAGGTTTCTGATACATGGGATCATCTTTGTCATCCTCCTTTGTACATTTTCCAGAGAATTTATATCCATTCTGTAATACGGTGACCAAAACTGTGCAGCATAATCTAAATGAGGCCTAACCAAGGATGTATAGAGTTGAAGAACAACCTGAGGACTCCTATTATTTATGCTTCTTGATATGAAGCCAAGGATTCTATTAGCTTTATTGCGAACACTTATGCACTGTTGTCTTGGTTTCAGATTACTGCTAACCAGAACTCCTAAATCTTTTTCGCAATCCGTAATATTAAGATCTACATTATTTAGTTTATATGTGGCATGGTTATTGTCCTGTCCAACATTTAGAACTTTGCATTTGTCTATATTAAACTGCATCTGCCACTTCTCCGACCACTGCATCAGTCTATTCAAATCTTCCTGGAGTGCTCGAATGTCCTCGTCAGAATGAATTCGACGGCCTATTTTGGTGTCATCGGCAAACTTGCCGATGTCGCTCTTTATGCCCTCATCTATGTCGTTTATGTAGATTGTGAACAGCAGGGGGCCCAACACTGACCCCTGTGGAACCCCGCTCGTGACGCTTCCCCACTCTGATTTCTCCCCATTTATGCAAACTCTCTGCTGCCTATTTGTCAACCATGCCTCTATCCAGGAAAAAATTTCTCCTCCTATTCCATGTGCTTTAATTTTCCTCAATAGTCTCTGATGTGGGACCCTGTCAAAAGCCTTACTGAAGTCCAAATACACAATATCATATTCATTACCATGATCTACCTCCTCAAATACCTTAGTGAAAAAAGTTAATAAATTCGTAAGGCAGGAACGCCCCTTTGTAAAACCATGCTGAGATTCGTTGATTAATTTATGCTTTTCAAGGTGGCTACGAACTGCCTCGGCAATTATTGATTCCATAAATTTTCCCACTATGGAGGTTAGGCTTATTGGTCTATAGTTCGAAGCTAAGGACCTGTCACCTGTTTTGAAAATAGGTATCACATTTGCCATTTTCCACTTATCTGGCACCATGCCAGTTTGTAGTGATATGTTGAAAAGATTAGCCAAAGGTGTGCTAAGCTCCTCTTTACATTCCTTTAGAACCCTTGCATACAGTTCATCAGGGCCTGGGGATTTGTTAGGTTTTAATTTATCTATTTGCCTAAGGACCATGTCACTTGTGACCCTAATAGTGCACAGTTTATTATCGTCCTGTTCTACATAATTTATCATTACTGGAATATCGCTGGTATCCTCCTGTGTAAAAACTGAGAGGAAGTATGTGTTAAAAATTCTACACATTTCCTTATCACTGTCAGTGAGCTGACCCGAGGAACTTTTGAGTGGGCCTATCTTGTCCCTGATCTTACTTCTGTATACCTGAAAGAATCCTTTTGGGTTAGTCTTCGATTCTCTTGCAACTTTAACCTCACATAATCTATGTGTCTTACCTAACAACCTGTCGGTATTGTATACCATTTTGATGTTCAACTTGTCGGTATTTATTACCAAGGTTTATACCAAGATTTCTGATACGTTGAAGATTGAGACACTTATACAGCATATGGGAATCTTTATTCAGGAAACGTTTCGCCACACAGTGGCTTCATCAGTCCAATACAACGTTTCCTGAATAAAGATTCCCATATGCTGCATAAGTGTCTCAATCTTCAACCTGTCGGTTTTTCAAACCATTCATCACACACACATTTCTGATACATGGGATCAACTTTGTCATCCTCATGTACAGTTCAGGACATTTATTAAAGGAAACGTTTCGCCACGAGTGGCTTCTTCAGTCCTAATACAGAGAAAACTAAGAAAAAAACGTTTCCTTTAATAAATGTCCTGAACTGTACATAAGTGTCTTTTTCCACATCTTGTCGGTATCACCATACCATTTCCTCTTTGTCATCCTCCTTTGTATGTTTTCCAGAGAATTTATATCCATTCTGTAACACGGTGACCAAAACTGTGCAGCATAATCTAAATGAGGCCTAACCATCTTTATTCAGGAAACGTTTCGCCACACAGTGGCTTCATCAGTCCATACGTAGGAGAAACTTGAAGAACAGGAGAATGAGGTAATCAGTCCCTCAACCTTGAGTCGAGGTGTTCAGTCCATCAATCTATTCAAGATTGATGGACTGAACACATCGACTCAAGGTTGAGGGACTGATTACCTCATTCTCCTCCTGTTCAAGTTTCTCCTACGTATGGACTGATGAAGCCACTGTGTGGCGAAACGTTCCATCAATAAGGCTACCCAAGTGTTGCACATGCGTCTTAATCATCAACTTGTCAGTATTGTATACCATTATCAACACTTAGGTCAATGGTGCACTTAAGAGCGGAAGTCCAGCCTCAGGCCAGACATTATCACCTCTCCAACCTGTGCTCCAGCAGCTACACTTTCTCACACACTTTCTTGTGCTTAAGTGGCAACAAACTTTGAAGGCTTCAGGGACCTCTCCAGTGGGGTAGATTTAGAGACCTCTCCAGTGGGGTAGATTTAGAGACCTCTCCAGTGGGGTAGATTTAGAGACCTCTCCAGTGGGGTAGATTTAGAGACCTCTCCAGTGGGGTAGATTTAGAGACCTCTCCAGTGGGGTAGATTTAGAGACCTCTCCAGTGGGGTAGATTTAGAGACCTCTCCAGTGGGGTAGATTTAGAGACCTCTCCAGTGGGGTAGATTTAGAGACCTCTCCAGTGGGGTAGATTTAGAGACCTCTCCAGTGGGGTAGATTTAGAGACCTCTCCAGTGGGGTAGATTTAGAGACCTCTCCAGTGGGGTAGATTTAGAGACCTCTCCAGTGGGGTAGATTTAGAGACCTCTCCAGTGGGGTAGATTTAGAGACCTCTCCAGTGGGGTAGATTTAGAGACCTCTCCAGTGGGGTAGATTTAGAGACCTCTCCAGTGGGGTAGATTTAGAGACCTCTCCAGTGGGGTAGATTTAGAGACCTCTCCAGTGGGGTAGATTTAGAGACCTCTCCAGTGGGGTAGATTTAGAGACCTCTCCAGTGGGGTAGATTTAGAGACCTCTCCAGTGGGGTAGATTTAGAGACCTCTCCAGTGGGGTAGATTTAGAGACCTCTCCAGTGGGGTAGATTTAGAGACCTCTCCAGTGGGGTAGATTTAGAGACCTCTCCAGTGGGGTAGATTTAGAGCTCTCCAGTGGGGTAGATTTAGAGACCTCTCCAGTGGGGTAGATTTAGAGACCTCTCCAGTGGGGTAGATTTAGAGACCTCTCCAGTGGGGTAGATTTAGAGACCACTCCAGGGGGGTAGATTTAGAGACCTCTCCAGTGGGGTAGATTTAGAGACCTCTCCAGTGGGGTAGATTTAGAGACCTCTCCAGTGGGGTAGATTTAGAGACCTCTCCAGTGGGGTAGATTTAGAGACCTGGACCAAGTTCTTGAACTCTGGCCCACGTACAACAGGTAAAATCTACTCTGACTAGAAAACTGGCAGACAGTAATACAGCTACTATTAATAATACTATTTCTACTAATAATTATTCAGGGGAGATAAAATACAACAAAACATATGTATACATGTGCCTATGTATGAATTTAGGTATGTATACCTTAGCGTGTGCGCGTGTATATGTAATGAGGTTGCGACTAGGTAATTATCCTGACAAATGGCGCCATTACAAGTGGGATTTTGTGTATGTGTTTGTATACGGGAGATATACACCTTCCCCCCCCCCCTGTGCTTCTTGTACACTGTTCAACTGTAGTACAATGATGTAGTTTATTGTACACCAAGTTGTCGTGCAGTGGAGTGGCACCCCTAACCACCACCACCTGTATCTTCTCCACCACCACCTGTATCTTCACCACCACCACCTGTATCTTCACCACCACCACCTGTATCTTCACCACCACCACCTGTATCTTCTCCACCACCACCTGTATCTTCACCACCACCACCTGTATCTTCACCACCACCACCTGTATCTTCACCACCACCACCTGTATCTTCACCACCACCACCACCTGTATCTTCACCACCACCTGTATCTCCACCATCACAACCCAGGTTGCTACACTCTGGGTGTACTCTCAACCCATGACTCTGTCCTGACTAACACTCAGTTCAACTAGGCTGTGATGGATATATGGGGATGCAGGCCAAAAAAAAAAAAAAGCCTGGTTGGCCAGGCTAGCACCAAACGAGCCTGGCCCATGGCCGGGCTCCGGGAGTAGAAAGACTAGGAACTCATCAAAGGTATACCACCGTCAGTAAACAAACTAAGCCATTGATAAATTAGACACATGTGCAACTCTTGGGTATCTTTATTGAGGAAACGTTTCGCCACACAGTGGCTTCATCAGTCCATACGTAGGAGAAACTTGAAGAACAGGAGGAGAATGAGGTAATCAGTCCCTCAACCTTGAGTCGATGTGTTCAGTCCATCAATCTTGAGTAGAATACGGCAGATGAGCGGAGAAGCAGCTTATAAACCGTATGGCAGGAGAGGTGCAGCAGTCAAAGGTGGTGTCACATTTGTTCAAGCCATTAACCAGGTATGGTTAATGGCTTCCACAACGGCCTTTTAATAATATACATCTCACATTAACCTATAAATAGTTTGGATGGTCAGAGCTTTTAAAACGCGATTGTAAATTTATGAGAATTAACTATGCTTTTACGATGTAAATCACGGTAAAATATTCGGTCCTGTACCGACATGATGGCTGCTGGACTCTGACGGTTATGGTCCTCCTGTAGGCGAGCATGGCACCTTAATGACAGTACTGGGCAGTGCTGGTCATCCTGTAGGTGAGCATGGCACCTTAATGACAGTACTGGGCAGTGCTGGTCATCCTGTAGGTGACCATGGCACCTTAATGACAGTACTGGCAGTGCTGGTCATCCTGGTCATCCTGTAGGCGTAGGTGAGCATGGCACCTTAATGACAGCATGGCATCTTAATGACAGTACTGGGCAGTGCTGGTCATCCTGTAGGTGAGCATGGCACCTTAATGACAGTACTGGGCAGTGCTGGTCATCCTGTAGGTGAGCATGGCACCTTAATGACAGTACTGGCAGTGCTGGTCATCCTGTAGGTGAGCATGGCACCTTAATGACAGTACTGGGCAGTGCTGGTCATCCTGTAGGTGAGCATGGCATCTTAATGACAGTACTGGTCAGTGCTGGTCGTCCTGTAGGTGAGCATGGCACCTTAATGACAGTACTGGGCAGTGCTGGTCATCCTGTAGGTGACCATGGCACCTTAATGACAGTACTGGCAGTGCTGGTCATCCTGTAGGTGACCATGGCACCTTAATGACAGTACTGGGCAGTGCTGGTCATCCTGTAGGTGAGCATGGCACCTTAATGACAGTACTGGGCAGTGCTGGTCATCCTGTAGGTGAGCATGGCACCTTAATGACAGTACTGGCAGTGCTGGTCATCCTGTAGGTGAGCATGGCACCTTAATGACAGTACTGTGCAGTGCCGGTCATCCTGTAGGTGAGCATGGCACCTTAATGACAGTACTGGGCAGTGCTGGTCATCCTGTAGGTGACCATGGCACCTTAATGACAGTACTGGCAGTGCTGGTCATCCTGTAGGTGAGCATGGCACCTTAATGACAGTACTGGGCAGTGCTGGTCATCCTGTAGGTGAGCATGGCACCTTAATGACAGTACTGGGCAGTGCTGGTCATTCTGTAGGTGAGCATGGCACCTTAATGACAGTACTGGGCAGTGCTGGTCATCCTGTAGGTGAGCATGGCACCTTAATGACAGTACTGGGCAGTGCTGGTCATCCTGTAGGTGAGCATGGCACCTTAATGACAGTACTGGGCAGTGCTGGTCATCCTGTAGGTGAGCATGGCACCTTAATGACAGTACTGGGCAGTGCTGGTCATCCTGTAGGTGAGCATGGCATCTTAATGACAGTACTGGTCAGTGCTGGTCGTCCTGTAGGTGAGCATGGCACCTTAATGACAGTACTGGGCAGTGCTGGTCATCCTGTAGGTGACCATGGCACCTTAATGACAGTACTGGGCAGTGCCGGTCATCCTGTAGGTGACCATGGCACCTTAATGACAGTACTGGGCAGTGCCGGTCATCCTGTAGGTGAGCATGGCACCTTAATGACAGTACTGGGCAGTGCTGGTCATCCTGTAGGTGAGCATGGCACCTTAATGACAGTACTGGACAGTGCCGGTCATCCTGCAGGTGAGTATGGCACCTTAATGACAGTACTGAGCAGTGCTGGTCATCCTGTAGGTGAGCATGGCACCTTAATGACAGTACTGGCAGTGCTGGTCATCCTGTAGGTGAGCATGGCACCTTAATGACAGTACTGGGCAGTGCTGGTCATCCTGTAGGTGAGCATGGCACCTTAATGACAGTACTGGCAGTGCTGGTCATCCTGTAGGTGAGCATGGCACCTTAATGACAGTACTGGCAGTGACGGTCATCCTGTAGGTGAGCATGGCACCTTAATGACAGTACTGGCAGTGCTGGTCATCCTGTAGGTGAGCATGGCACCTTAATGACAGTACTGGGCAGTGCCGGTCATCCTGTAGGTGAACATACCACCATACAGACAGTACTGGGCAGTGTGTGGCTGTTATACAACTACGTACCACGACAGGAGGGCAGTACTTTTCTGGATTGCTACTGTCTACCCATCTTCAATGATGCGTGGACCAGTATGCCAGGGAAAGACCCCTGGTCCTATGACCAAATTCTCCAATGATTGAGGTCAATGATACGTGGACCAGTATGCTAGGGAAAGACCCCTGGTCCTATGACCAAATTCTCCAATGATTGAGGTCAATGATGCGTGGACCAGTATGCCAGGGAACGACCCCTGGTCCTATGACCAAATTCTCCAATGATTGAGGTCAATGATGCGTGGACCAGTATGCCAGGGAACGACCCCTGGTCCTATGACCAAATTCTCCAATGATTGAGGTCAATGATGCGTGGACCAGTATGCCAGGGAACGACACCTGGTCCTATGACCAAATTCTCCAATGATTGACGTCAATGATGCGTGGACCAGTATGCCAGGGAACGACCCCTGGTCCTATGACCAAATTCTCCAATGATTGACGTCAATGATGCGTGGACCAGTATGCCAGGGAAAGACCCCTGGTCCTATGACCAAATTCTCCAATGATTGACGTCAATGATGCGTGGACCAGTATGCCAGGGAAAGACCCCTGGTCCTATGACCAAATTCTCCAATGATTGACGTCAATGATGCGTGGACCAGTATGCCAGGGAACGACCCCTGGTCCTATGACCAAATTCTCCAATGATTGACGTCAATGATGCGTGGACCAGTATGCCAGGGAAAGACCCCTGGTCCTATGACCAAATTCTCCAATGATTGACGTCAATGATGCGTGGACCAGTATGCCAGGGAACGACCCCTGGTCCTATGACCAAATTCTCCAATGATTGACGTCAATGATGCGTGGACCAGTATGCCAGGGGAAGACCCCTGGTCCTATGACCAAATTCTCCAATGATTGACGTCAATGATGCGTGGACCAGTATGCCAGGGGAAGACCCCTGGTCCTATGACCAAATTCTCCAATGATTGACGTCAATGATGCGTGGACCAGTATGCCAGGGAACGACCCCTGGTCCTATGACCAAATTCTCCAATGATTGACGTCAATGATGCGTGGACCAGTATGCCAGGGAACGACCCCTGATCCTATGACCAAATTCTCAGACGACCAAGACACGATAACCAAGATCTCTGACAAAATACAATAATCTTGGTCAGCAGTTAAAGTTCCTCGGCTGGGAATTACAAACAACTTTCAATATTATGAAACATAAGGAGGATTGTTCAACTGTCTTAGTGTGTAACCGTAACAAGCAAGGTCGTCTCTCATGTCAACACTACAAGTTGTAACATGATGTTGACATGTCCTCCTCAAACACGACCCATCTCACCACTGAGGAAATGGTATGGTGGTACTGACAAGATGTGGAAAAAGACACTTACGTAAAGTTCAGGACATTTATTAAAGGAAACGTTTCGCCACTAGTGGCTTCTTCAGTCCTAATATATATATATATATATATATATATATATATATATATATATATATATATATATATATATATATATATATATATATATATATATATATATATATATATATATATATATTCTTAGTTTTCTCTGTATTAGGACTGAAGAAGTCACTCGTGGCGAAACGTTTCCTTTAATAAATGTCCTGAACTTTACGTAAGTGTCTTTTTCCACATCTCGCCACTACTACTACTAAATGAGACACTTTGGCAACATTTCGGAATGTAAAGTAAAAGGACACAAGTGCAACTAATGTGACATTTTATTGTGGCAACGTTTCGCTCTCCAGGAGCTTTATCAAGAAAGTCACATTAGTTGCACTTGTGTCCTTTTACTTTACATATTGTTGTTAGGTAAGACACATATGCAACAGTTAGGTATCTTTATTATGAAACGTTTCGCCTACACAGTAGGCTTCTTCAGTCAAGTACAGAAAAGTTGATAGAAGCAGAAGATACTTGAAGACGATGTAATCAGTCCATCACCCTTAAAGTTTTGAGGTGGTCAGTCCCTCAGTCTGGAGAAGAGCATTGTTCCATAGTATGAAACAATATACTTTACATATTGTCGGTAATTCTACCAACATTATTACAGTATTTCGGAGTCTTTACTGAGGGGAAGTTCCACTAGCCAGTGGTTTCTTCAGTCCAACACGAAGAACGGGGGAATAGTAGTACTTTGAGTCAATCAGTCCCTCAGTCTGGAGTCTACTCCAGGTAGCTTATCACCCACCTCTGATGGTATCGTTATCTTCTTAAAATAAGAGTATCGGTACAGGCAAGAAATCTGGTATCACCCCTTCCCTATAGTTCTACTCTGGATGGCGAAACGTCTACAATAAAGATACCCAGATGTTGCACACGTGTCTTAACTTTCATATTGTCGGTATTGTATACCTTTCTTGTACACCTTCCCTACGTCAGACGGTACTCAAACCCTGGACAGAACTCTCCCACGATCCTCGTACAACTGTCACACGGGAAAGAATCTTTGATAATACTGTTCCAGCAATACAACACCCACGCATACAATTGCTGCTCCTACAAATACCATTGACATGTACCAGCTCTGAAAAATCTTGCAGTGAACATACCAGGATGAGGTCCAGGACGGACGGAGGGAGGACGGAAGTTTTTAATGATAACTGAGAAAGTCAGTGCTGCTATGCTATTCTATATAATAGTTACATTGTGGGAACACCAGCAGTGTTGCTACACTATTCTATATGATAGTTACATTGTGGGAACACCAGCAGTGTTGCTACACTATTCTATATGATAGTAACATTGTGGGAACACCAGCAGTGTTGCTACACTATTCTATATGATAGTTACATTGTGGGAACACCAGCAGTGTTGCTACACTATTCTATATGATAGCTACATTGTGGGAACACCAGCAGTGTTGCTACACTATTCTATATGATAGTTACATTGTGGGAACACCAGCAGTGTTGCTACACTATTCTATATGATAGTTACATTGTGGGAACACCAGCAGTGTGTTGCTACACTATTCTATATGATAGTTACATTGTGGGAACACCAGCAGTGTTGCTACACTATTCTATATGATAGTTACATTGTGGGAACACCAACAGTGTTGCTACACTATTCTATATGATAGTTACATTGTGGGAACACCAGCAGTGTGTTGCTACACTATTCTATATGATAGTTACATTGTGGGAACACCAGCAGTGTTGCTACACTATTCTATATGATAGTTACATTGTGGGAACACCAGCAGTGTTGCTACACTATTCTATATGATAGTAACATTGTGGGAACACCAGCAGTGTTGCTACACTATTCTATATGATAGTTACATTGTGGGAACACCAGCAGTGTTGCTACACTATTCTATATGATAGTAACATTGTGGGAACACCAGCAGTGTTGCTACACTATTCTATATGATAGTAACATTGTGGGAACACCAGCAGTGTTGCTACACTATTCTATATGATAGCTACATTGTGGGAACACCAGCAGTGTTGCTACACTATTCTATATGATAGTTACATTGTGGGAACACCAGCAGTGTTGCTACACTATTCTATATGATAGTAACATTGTGGGAACACCAGCAGTGTTGCTACACTATTCTATATGATAGCTACATTGTGGGAACACCAGCAGTGTTGCTACACTATTCTATATGATAGTTACATTGTGGGAACACCAGCAGTGTTGCTACACTATTCTATATGATAGTTACATTGTGGGAACACCAGCAGTGTTGCTACACTATTCTATATGATAGTAACATTGTGGGAACACCAGCAGTGTTGCTACACTATTCTATATGATAGTTGCATTGTGGGAACACCAGCAGTGTTGCTACACTATTCTATATGATAGTTACATTGTGGGAACACCAACAGTGTGTTGCTACACTATTCTATATGATAGTTACATTGTGGGAACACCAGCAGTGTTGCTACACTATTCTATATGATAGTAACATTGTGGCAACACCAACAGTGTTGCTACACTATTCTATATGATAGTAACATTGTGGGAACACCAGCAGTGTTGCTACACTATTCTATATGATAGTAACATTGTGGGAACACCAGCAGTGTTGCTACACTATTCTATATGATAGTTGCATTGTGGGAACACCAGCAGTGTTGCTACACTATTCTATATGATAGTTACATTGTGGGAACACCAGCAGTGTTGCTACACTATTCTATATGATAGTTACATTGTGGGAACACCAACAGTGTTGCTACACTATTCTATATGATAGTAACATTGTGGGAACACCAGCAGTGTTGCTACACTATTCTATATGATAGTTACATTGTGGGAACACCAACAGTGTTGCTACACTATTCTATATGATAGTTACATTGTGGGAACACCAGCAGTGTTGCTACACTATTCTATATGATAGTAACATTGTGGGAACACCAGCAGTGTTGCTACACTATTCTATATGATAGTTACATTGTGGGAACACCAGCAGTGTTGCTACACTATTCTATATGATAGTTACATTGTGGGAACACCAGCAGTGTTGCTACACTATTCTATATGATAGTTACATTGTGGGAACACCAGCAGTGTTGCTACACTATTCTATATGATAGTTACATTGTAGGAACACCAACAGTGCTGCTACACTATTCTATATGATAGTTACATTGTAGGAACACCAACAGTGCTGCTACACTATTCTATATGATAGTTACATTGTGGGAACACCAACAGTGCTGCTACACTATTCTATATGATAGTTACATTGTGGGAACACCAGCAGTGTTGCTACACTATTCTATATGATAGTTACATTGTGGGAACACCAACAGTGTTGCTACACTATTCTATATGACAGTAACATTGTGGGAACACCAGCAGTGTTGCTACACTATTCTATATGACAGTAACATTGTGGGAACACCAGCAGTGTTGCTACACTATTCTATATGACAGTAACATTGTGGGAACACCATCAGTGTTGCTACACTATTCTATATGACAGTAACATTGTGGGAACACCAGCAGTGTTGCTACACTATTCTATATGACAGTAACATTGTGGGAACACCAACAGTGTTGCTACACTATTCTATATGACAGTAACATTGTGGGAACACCAGCAGTGTTGCTACACTATTCTATATGACAGTAACATTGTGGGAACACCAGCAGTGTTGCTACACTATTCTATATGACAGTAACATTGTGGGAACACCAGCAGTGTTGCTACACTATTCTATATGACAGTAACATTGTGGGAACACCAACAGTGTTGCTACACTATTCTATATGACAGTAACATTGTGGGAACACCAGCAGTGTTGCTACACTATTCTATATGACAGTAACATTGTGGGAACACCAGCAGTGTTGCTACACTATTCTATATGATAGTTACATTGTGGGAACACCAGCAGTGTTGCTACACTATTCTATATGATAGTTACATTGTGGGAACACCAGCAGTGTTGCTACACTATTCTATATGATAGTTACATTGTGGCAACACCAGCAGTGTTGCTACACTATTCTATATGATAGTTACATTGTGGGAACACCAGCAGTGTTGCTACACTATTATGATTGTAATCATGTTGATAGAATTACCATAACGATTTGACAAAGCTCCTGGAGAGCGAAACGTTGCCACAATCACATGTAGCATTAGTTAAACTTGTGACTCACACTATCATGATAGTTACACAAAAATACAAGTTACCTATTTCTCCCTATCATTACCCATCACACAGGTTAGATATTGTGCAAGAATGGTATACAATACCGATAAGACGAAACTAAGACATATGTGCAACATCTGGGTATCTTTATTGTAATAAAGTTGGTAGAATTACCGACAATATGTAAAGTGAACATTAAAATGGTATAAAATACCGACAGGTTGTTAGGTAAGACACATATGCAACAGTTAGGTATCTTTATTATGAAACGTTTCGCCTACACAGTAGGCTTCTTCAGTCAAGTACAGAAAAGTTGATAGAAGCAGAAGATACTTGAAGACGATGTAATCAGTCCATCACCCTTACCTGTTTCATACTATGGAACAATGCTCTTCTCCAGACTGAGGGACTGACCACCTCAAAACTTTAAGGGTGATGGACTGATTACATCGTCTTCAAGTATCTTCTGCTTCTATCAACTTTTCTGTACTTGACTGAAGAAGCCTACTGTGTAGGCGAAACGTTTCATAATAAAGATACCTAACTGTTGCATATGTGTCTTACCTAACAACAATATGTAAAGTAAATGGACATAAGTGCAACTAATGTGACATTTTATTGTGGCAACGTTTCGCTCTCCGGGAGCTTTATCAAGCCATTGTATTACTTTTGTCAATACTACTACTACTACCACCACTAGTGAACATCGAAATGGTACCTCACTAGTATTGCACCTCACTCAGCCTTTATATACCCTCTGTGTCCATGTATTGTTTGTAATGGCTTGATAAAGCTGGTAGGCGGGATTCCCCAGTGGAAGTAGGTCCTCGTCTGCTACACCTGACGTTACTATATAAGCGTCAGGCTCCTTGCTTCTTTGCGACTTTGTTCCGGGGCGTTTCGCCTACACAGTAGGCTTCTTCAGTACAGAAGGTGGGCGGGAGCAGTGGAGGTGTGGGGGCGGTGTGGTCGGTCCAGCGCCCTTGAGGTCGTGGAATTTGGGGTTGTCGGTCCCTCAGCCTGGAGAAGTTCAGTTCCATATACAGCTTGCTCTCTTCCCGTTTTTTCTCCAAGCCTGTCCCACGATCGCCTTAGCTACTGGGTCAAGCCCTGGCTCTATTTCTACGACTAAGAACACTCCTCTCCAGCGCTATTCTTCGTCTGTCCCGTCTTCCCCGCTCATCCCATTGGGATCTTACCTGCACTTGCTTGCTTGCTTGCTTGCTTGCTTGCTTGCTTCTGCTTCAGAATCTCCACGACTACGGTGCTCTTCGCACCAACTCCTAGGTTGAGGGACTGATTACCTCATCTTCTGTATATAGTCCTACTGTCTTCAAGTTATGTCCTAGAATTTGTATTGATAAAGCCACTGGATGGCGAAACGTCTACAATAAAGATACCCAGATGTTGCATGTGTCTTACAAAAGGTTAGATATTAACACAGGGGGTAATACTATGCATCAGCCTGAGCTGGGAGACTGCATTAAGACGATCACATTATCACTGAACATTGCATTATGGTAAATTAGACATGAGCAACTCTTGGGTATCTTTATTGAGGAAATGTTTCGCCACACAGTGGCTTCTTCAGTCCATAACCAGGAGAAGCTAGAAGAACAGGAGGAGAATGAGGTAATCAGTCCCTCAGCCTTGAGTCGCTGTGGTCAGTCCATCAATCTTGAATAGAATACGGCACGACCTTGGGCACGACCTACTTCCACATTGGACAAATGTGACACCACCTACCACTGCTGCACCTCTCATGCCATACGGTTTATAAGCTCCTTCTCCGCTCATATGCCGTATTCTATTCAAGATTGATGGACTGACCACATCGACTCAAGGTTGAGGGACTGATTACCTCATTCTCCTCCTGTTCTTCAAGTTTCTCCTACGTATGGACTGTAAAGTAAAAGGACACAAGTGCAACTAATGTGACATTTATTGTGGCAACGTTTCGCTCTCCAGGAGCGAAATAAAAATCACATTAGTTGCACTTGTGTCCTTTTACTTTACATATTGTCGGTAATTCTACCAACTTTATTACGTATGGACTGATGAAGCCACTGTGTGGCGAAACGTTTCCTCAATAAAGATACCCAAGAGTTGCACATGTGTCTAATTTATCAACATGGATTTAGTGAGCATCTTCGACAAACACGGGGATAGGGACGAGGAAGAAGAGGGATAGAAGTGAAGAAAGTGAGTAGGTCAGCTATACCGGGTTCACAGTATCGTTACTGTGTATAGCCAATAATAGATGAAATTGAGACACATGTGCAACATCTGGGTATCTTTGGGTAGGACCTACCCATCTCTTTGGGTAGGACCTACTTCCACTGGGGAATCCCGCCTACCAGTGACTTTGCCCTAGTCTGCTACCCGTCCCATTTCCACCTGACGTTACTATATAAGCGTCAGGCGCCTTGCTTCTGCTTCAGAATCTCCACGACTATGGTGCTGTTCGCACCTACTCCTAGGTTGAGGGACTGATTACCTCATCTTCTGTACATAGTTCTACTGTCTTCAAGTTATGTCCTGGAATTTGTATTGATAAAGCCACTGGATGGCGAAACGTCTACAATAAAGATACCCAGATGTAGTACGTGTGTCTTAATTTCATCTCGTCGGTATTGTATACCATTCTTGTACAACACGTAAGTTATGAACATAAGAACATAAAAATGGAGGAACACTGCAGAAGGCCTACTGGTCCATACAAGGCCATCCACCTACCGTCCAGTGGGAGGGAATGGTTAGTTTAGAGAAGGACCTGCCTAGTTTGGGCCAGTAGGCCTGCTGCAGAGTTCCTCCGTTATTATATAATGTTCTACCAGTGATTCCCGAAGGAAGTAAATCACGTAACTATTTAAAATGTCAACAAGAATATAGTGAATATCAAGATAATTGTGCAATACACCCGCCATCTTGGAGGTGACCAGCCGAGGGCGCAACAACCTTGGTGCCAGAGTGCAAAACTTTTAACAGGCTTCAGTTACATGGTAATGAGAGTACTGTATAAGGTTTACTGTTCAAAAAAAAAAAAACGGAAGTAAACACTAGGATGTGCGTGTTAGAAAACGTATGGGTCCCAGGATTCAAATTTTCTCAAGTCCACCCACCAGTCCACCAGTCCAGTCCACCCACCAGTCCACCCACCAGTCCAGTCCACCCACCAGTCCAGTCCACAGTGTATATATGGACCGCACCACGGTTAAAGTACACATCTGTTACATCAGCATCCTGGTTATTTGTACAGATAATGATCCCTAAATGTTGAAGTGGATAAGAGACGATATTGCAATGTGTCAACAATTTGTGTTGCAATGTAGCGTCTGAATGGTTGTCAGTGGCACTCAGGACGAGTGCCACTCAGTATGAGTGCCCCTGCCCAATAAGACCCTCGGGGGCCAAAACATTTAAATGGTAAATCTCCGAGGGGAGACATAAAAGCAGGTCCCCTCATCCTCTTAATGAGAACACTCGTATTAAGAACGCATCTCATCACAAACTCAATATGTGTAAACGCATCAGCACATCCCAACACTCCTTTGAGAATGGCTGGATTTGAGAGGGACGTGACCTTCCAACTACATTCTTACCTCTACTAGTGGCCTACATCTCACCTCCTGGCGGTATATAGGCTCCATCCTGTCACTCCATATTGTTTCAGACTATGGAACAATACTCTTCTCCAGACTGAGGGACTGACCACCTCAAAACTTCAAGGGTGATGGACTGATTACATCGTCTTCAAGTATCTTCTGCTTCTATCAACTTTTCTGTACTCGACTGAAGAAGCCTACTGTGTAGGCGAAACGTTTCGAAATAAAGATACCTAACTGTTGCTTATGTGTCTTACCTAACACTCCTTTGAGAAGGATCCGAGATATTTTTGTTACACAATACACAAGTAACCCACACATAGGAGAGGGAAGATTACCACGACGTTTGGCTCCTACTTGAAGCATTTACAAAGTATTGTCTCACTCACGGTATTGTACCATTGTTATTAAATATTTTGGTTACTGGGTTTGAGACTTCACGACTACGACAACTACTACTACAACTAACCCATCTCTTTGGGTAGGACCTACTTCCATTGGGGGATCCCGCCTACCAGTGACTTTGTCCTCGTCTGCTACCCGTCCCATTTCCACCTGACGTTACTATATAAGCGTCAGGCGCCTTGCTTCTGCTTCAGAATCTCCACGACTACGGTGCTCTTCGCACCTACTCCAAGGTTGAGGGACTGATTACCTCATCTTCTGCACATAGTTCTACTGTCTTCAAGTTATGTCCTGGAATTTGTATTGATAAAGCCCCTGGATGTTGAACATTAAAATGTTTCAGACTATGGAACAATACTCTTCTCCAGACTGAGGGACTGACCACCTCAAAACTTCAAGGGTGATGGACTGATTACATCGTCTTCAAGTATCTTCTGCTTCTATCAACTTTTCTGTACTCGACTGAAGAAGCCTACTGTGTAGGCGAAACGTTTCGAAATAAAGATACCTAACTGTTGCACATGTGTCTTACCTAACATACCCAGATGTTGCACATGTGTCTTAATTTCAAGTCTAGGCCAATAGACCCATAATGGTTTATGACACAGACAAGTTGAGAAATAAGACAGATGTGTCAGGGGAAAGTAAGTCACAGAAAATAATTTACAATTTTGGTTAGTAAGTCGCATTTGTTGTGACTCTTTCTGCATCCAGTCACATGTGCAACAGTTTCGGCTAAACAGTAGACCTCTTCAGTCGAATAGAGGCAGCAGAAGCAGTATTGAGGTTGAGGTGGTCAGTCCCTCAGCCTGGAGAAGAGGTATGCTCCATACCTGTCAGCTCCGCCAGCACCGTGCTGTCAGCTCCGCCAGCACCGTGCTGTCAGCTCCGCCAGCACCGTGCTGTCAGCTCCGCCAGCACCGTGCTGTCAGCTCCGCCAGCACCGTGCTGTCAGCTCCGCCAGCACCGTGCTGTCAGCTCCGCCAGCACCGTGCTGTCAGCTCCGCCAGCACCGTGCTGTCAGCTCCGCCAGCACCGTGCTGTCAGCTCCGCCAGCACCGTGCTGTCAGCTCCGCCAGCACCGTGCTGTCAGCTCCGCCAGCACCGTGCTGTCAGCTCCGCCAGCACCGTGCTGTCAGCTCCGCCAGCACCGTGCTGTCAGCTCCGCCAGCACCGTGCTGTCAGCTCCGCCAGCACCGTGCTGTCAGCTCCGCCAGCACCGTGCTGTCAGCTCCGCCAGCACCGTGCTGTCAGCTCCGCCAGCACCGTGCTGTCAGCTCCGCCAGCACCGTGCTGTCAGCTCCGCCAGCACCGTGCTGTCAGCTCCGCCAGCACCGTGCTGTCAGCTCCGCCAGCACCGTGCTGTCAGCTCCGCCAGCACCGTGCTGTCAGCTCCGCCAGCACCGTGCTGTCAGCTCCGCCAGCACCGTGCTGTCAGCTCCGCCAGCACCGTGCTGTCAGCTCCGCCAGCACCGTGCTGTCAGCTCCGCCAGCACCGTGCTGTCAGCTCCGCCAGCACCGTGCTGTCAGCTCCGCCAGCACCGTGCTGTCAGCTCCGCCAGCACCGTGCTGTCAGCTCCGCCAGCACCGTGCTGTCAGCTCCGCCAGCACCGTGCTGTCAGCTCCGCCAGCACCATCAGCCTCAACATTAAACAGTGCAGGCAACAATACTGCAGTCACTGTCAGTAAATTAATCAATATGCAGTAACTGTACACTTCTCTAAACCACACCAATATTCACCGATTTCTAACCTCGGGTATAATCTCTCGCCTTCAAGAATAAATACCCCTGGCGGGAACAGTCGCCACTACCCCTGGCGGGAACAACAGCCACTGCCCCTGGCGGGAACAACAGCCACTGCCCCTGGCGGGAACAACAACAGCCACTGCCCCTGGCGGGAACAACAACAGCCACTACCCCTGGCGGGAACAACAACAGCCACTACCCCTGGCGGGAACAACAACAGCCACTACCCCTGGCGGGAACAACAACAGCCACTACCCCTGGCGGGAACAACAACAGCCACTACCCCTGGCGGGAACAACAGCCACTACCCCTGGCGGGAACAACAACAGCCACTACCCCTTGCGGGAACAACAACAGCCACTACCCCTTGCGGGAACAACAACAACCACTACCCCTGGCGGGAACAACAACAGCCACTACCCCTGGAGGGAACAACAGCCGCCACTACCCCTGGCGGGAACAACAACAGCCACTACCCCTGGCGGGAACAACAACAGCCACTACCCCTTGCGGGAACAGCAACAGCCACTACCCCTGGCGGGAACAGCAACAGCCACTACCCCTGGCGGGAACAACAACAGCCACTACCCCTGGCGGGAACAACAACAGCCACTACCCCTGGCGGGAACAACAACAGCCACTACCCCTGGCGGGAACAACAACAGCCACTACCCCTGGCGGGAACAACAACAGCCACTACCCCTGGCGGGAACAACAACAGCCACTACCCCTGGCGGGAACAACAACAGCCAATACCCATGGCGGGAACAACAACAGCCACTACCCCTGGCGGGAACAACAGCCAATACCCCTGGCGGGAACAACAACAGCCAATACCCCTGGCGGGAGCAACAACAGCCACTACCCCTGGCGGGAACAACAACAGCCACTACCCCTGGCGGGAACAACAGCCAATACCCCTGGCGGGAACAACAACAGCCAATACCCCTGGCGGGAACAACAACAGCCAATACCCCTGGAGGGAACAACAACAGCCAATACCCATGGCGGGAACAACAACAGCCAATACCCATGGAGGGAACAACAACAGCCAATACCCATGGAGGGAACAACAACAGCCAATACCCATGGAGGGAACAACAACAGCCACTACCCATGGCGGGAACAACAACAGCCAATACCCCTGGCGGGAACAACAACAGCCACTACCCCTGGCGGGAACAACAACAGCCAATACCCCTGGCGGGAACAACAACAGCCAATACCCCTGGCGGGAACAACAACAGCCAATACCCCTGGCGGGAACAACAACAGCCAATACCCCTGGCGGGAACAACAACAGCCAATACCCCTGGCGGGAACAACAACAGCCAATACCCCTGGCGGGAACAACAACAGCCAATACCCCTGGCGGGAACAACAACAGCCAATACCCCTGGCGGGAACAACAACAGCCAATACCCCTGGCGGGAACAACAACAGCCAATACCCCTGGCGGGAACAACAACAGCCAATACCCCTGGCGGGAACAACTACAGCCAATACCCCTGGCGGGAACAACTACAGCCAATACCCCTGGCGAGAACAACAACAGCCAATACCCCTGGCGGGAACAACAACAGTCAATACCCCTGGCGGGAACAACAACAGTAAATACCCCTGGCGGGAACAGCAAGTCAATACCCCTGGCGGGAACAACAACAGTCAATACCCCTGGCGGGAACAACAACAGTCAATACCCCTGGCGGGAACAACAACAGTCAATACCCCTGGCGGGAACAACAACAGTCAATACCCCTGGCGGGAACAACAACAGTCAATACCCCTGGCGGGAACAACAACAGTCAATACCCCTGGAGGGAACAACAGTCAATACCCCTGGCGGGAACAACAACAGCCAATACCCCTGGCGGGAACAACAACAGCCAATACCCCTGGAGGGAACAACAACAGCCAATACCCCTGGAGGGAACAACAACAGCCAATACCCCTGGAGGGAACAACAACAGTCAATACCCCTGGCGGGAACAACAACAGTCAATACCCCTGGCGGGAACAACAACAGTCAATACCCCTGGCGGGAACAACAACAGTCAATACCCCTGGCGGGAACAACAACAGTCAATACCCCTGGCGGGAACAACAACAGTCAATACCCCTGGCGGGAACAACAACAGTCAATACCCCTGGCGGGAACAACAACAGCCAATACCCCTGGAGGGAACAACAACAGCCAATACCCCTGGAGGGAACAACAACAGCCAATACCCCTGGAGGGAACAACAACAGCCAATACCCCTGGAGGGAACAACAGCCGCCAATACCCCTGGAGGGAACAACAACAGCCACTACCCCTGGCGGGAACAACAATAACAGCAAATACCCTGGATGAACAATAATGCAAATACCCTGGCCGTAACAATAACAGCCAATACCCTGGCTGGAACAATTCTGTGGTAGTTTTGAGAAATAGAAGGACACTGCAGAAGACCTACTGGACCAAACTAGGCAAATCCTTCTCTAAAGCAAGAATACCCAGGTGTACAACACCTGGGTATCTCTCTACATTGAAAAAGAAGCCAAGCAAGAATACCCAGGTGTGCAACACCTGGGTATTCTTGCTGGGTATCTCTTTACATTGAAAACCAAGGCACTGTTTGGCTAAACATCTTCCTAACGATACCCAGGTATTACACACGTGCCATAGCAACACTACTGGTAAGTGCTCGATCCACCGTACCTCAATGGTTGACACACTGCTCATACATAAATTTGTAACTATAACACTTGTACATTACCAGCTACACCTTTCTCCTACCACCTGTCAACACTAATATATGCCTAGACGAACGCTACACAGTGCCCCCTCCCAGTAGCTCAAACCTGGCCCTCCCAGTAGCTCAAACCTGGCCCTCCCAGCAGCTCAAACCTGGCCCTCCCAGCAGCTCAAACCTGGCCCTCCCAGTAGCTCAAACCTGGCCCTCCCAGTAGCTCAAACCTGGCCCTCCCAGTAGCTCAAACCTGGCCCTCCCAGCAGCTCAAACCTGGCCCCTTCCAGCAGCTCAAACCTGGCCCTCCCAGCAACTCAAACCTGGCCCTCCCAGTAGCTCAAACCTGGCCCTCCCAGTAGCTCAAACCTGGCCCTCCCAGCAGCTCAAACCTGGCCCTCCCAGCAGCTCAAACCTGGCCCTCCCAGCAGCTCAAACCTGGCCATCCCAGCAGCTCAAACCTGGCCCTCCCAGCAGCTCAAACCTGGCCCCTTCCAGTAGCTCAAACCTGGCCCCTTCCAGTAGCTCAAACCTGGCCCCTCCCAGTAGCTCAAACCTTGCCCCTCCCAGTAGCTCAAACCTGGCCCTCCCAGTAGCTCAAACCTGGCCCTCCCAGCACCACAAACCTGGCCCACCCAGCAGCTCCAACCTGGCCCACCCAGCAGCTCAAACCTGGCCCTCCCAGCAGCTCAAACCTGGCCCCTTCCAGCAGCTCAAACCTGGCCCCTTCCAGTAGCTCAAACCTGGCCCCTCCCAGTAGCTCAAACCTGGCCCCTCCCAGTAGCTCAAACCTGGCCCCTCCCGGTAGCTCAAACGTGGCCCCTCCCGGTATCAAAAATAGGCTCTCCCAGTACCAGAAACTGGCTCTCCCAATAGTCTCTCCTAGTGCCATCTATATGGTAATGAGCTGCCGTGCTGGGAAACTGATGTTTGACAGCAGTAACTGGGGTTCATGACCTACAACCACTCACTACATCAGACCAACAACCACTCACTACATCAGACCAACAACCACTCACTACATCAGACCAGCAACCACTCACTACATCAGACCAGCAACCACTCACTACATCAGACCAACAACCACTCACTACATCAGACCAACAACCACTCACTACATCAGACCAGCAACCACTCACTACATCAGACCAGCAACCACTCACTACATCAGACCAACAACCACTCACTACATCAGACCAACAACCACTCACTACATCAGACCAACAACCACTCACTACATCAGACCAACAACCACTCACTACATCAGACCAACAACCACTCACTACATCAGACCAACAACTACTCACTACATCAGACCAACAACCACTCACTACATCAGACCAACAACCACTCACTACATCAGACCAACAACCATCCCTCCACCACCACCAACCAAACAAGTCAGAAACAGAGTATATTTAGGTACAGGTATACAAATTATCATACATAGTAACGTAAGTTACCAACCACAGTAACTCAAAGAAAGGTCGAAGTGACTTATTTCCAGTGTGGGCCTTGATTATGCACGACGTTAAACGCAGGGTTCCACAGACACTTCTGGTCATCATTAACAGTAAGTATGCAACACGTGCTGGCCTCATACAAGCTAACTCGCATCACTTAAATCATTCACTGAGTCATCGATCCTCTTAAGCAGGTACCTGCTGCTGCAGCTGCTGTTTCTGCTGCACCAGCAGCAGAAGCATCTCTCCCGTTAATACCTGTATGGGCCAGTAAGCCTGCTGCAGCGTTCCTTCATTCTTACGTTCAATAATAATCCACAAGGAGAAACTCTTAAGATTAATTGGCCTGTATACTTCGATCCTCCTCTAGGATCTTTATGTTCACTCACCACCCATCCTGCTACCCAGGACGCCGCCCACACCTCCACCCATCTGTTGCCTCCCTTCCCCACCCGTCTGGCATGTCCTCGCCCACACCATCCGGCTCTCCCCACCCACTCTACTAATACCAACTCATCCCGCCTCACCTAAAATAACACTAGGAGCTCCACCTGTGAGTGTAACAGGCTTGGGTGCACCTGTGAGCGTAGTAGGCTTGGCTGCACCTCACCTGACGCAGCAGGCTTGGCTGCACCTCACCTGACGCAGCAGGCTTGGATGCACATCACCTGACGCAGCAGGCTTGGATGCACCTCACCTGACGTAGCAGGCTTGGCTGCACCTCACCTGACGCAGCAGGCTTGGCTGCACCTCACCTGACGCAGCAGGCTTGGCTGCACCTCACCTGACGCAGCAGGCTTGGCTGCACCTCACCTGACGCAGCAGGCTTGGCTGCACCTCACCTGACGCAGCAGGCTTGGCTGCACCTCACCTGACGCAGCAGGCTTGGCTGCACCTCACCTGACGCAGCAGGCTTGGCTGCACCTCACCTGACGCAGCAGGCTTGGCTGCACCTCACCTGACGCAGCAGGCTTGGCTGCACCTCACCTGACGCAGCAGTCTTGGCTGCACCTCATCGTGTACCCTAACCAATACACCAGCATCACCATCACCTCTGGCACCTGTGCCAACGATACAGAACATAGTACGTGTCTGTGTTATACAACTCACCTCACATCCGGAAACACCTCATGTGCCACAGTTGTCGTTGTATTATTACAAATAGTGAAAGGTGTTGGGTTTTGGTACCCGAGATACTGAAGCAAACTCTTGGGCAACTTTGAGAAAAGGATGGTTTAGAGAAGGAGTTGCCTAGTATGGGCCAGTAGGCCTGCTGCAGTGTTCCTCCATTCTTGGTAACTAAGACACAGGCAACAGTTAGGAATCTTTGTTCCGAAACGTTTCGCCTATACAATAGACGTCTTCAGTCGAGTACAGCAAGTACGCAGACGTAGAGAAGTAACGACTATGTAATCAGTCCATCATCCTTGAAGACGCAGATCTGAGGTTGTCAGTCCCTCAGCCTGGAGAAGAATTCTGTTCCATAGAAATCAGACACGCTGAAGAACGGGACATGTCTAACAGTTGGATATATTTACTGTTTAAATATTTCGTCTATGCAACAGGTTTCGTCAGGTAAATTATCGAGAAGAATGTATTGTAGACAGCAGGAGGAAATGTACCATAGATGCCTCAACTGTGTAGCTGTGTTGCTCAAGGTTGACAAGGATGTTGACACACACGAACCAACGAAGGAATGAAAGAGGGGAAGGAACGGAAGGAATGACAGGACACAGGAAGAAAGGATAGGTGGTGGTGGTGGTGTGAGAGGACACAGAATGGGAGTTAGTATGATATTTGAGGAATAACTCATGACTGCTCATGTGCTGGGATAACTTGACACCTGACACACCAGGCTTGCCACAAGTCCGAGTCTTCACTTCTTCTGTTGTTAGGTAAGACATATGCAACAGTTAGGTATCTTTATTTCGAAACGTTTCGCCACACAGTGGTTTCATCAGTCCATACGTAGGAGAAACTTGAAGAACAGGAGAATGAGGTAATCAGTCCCTCAACCTTGAGTCGATGTGTTCAGTCCATCAATCTTGAATAGAATACGGCACCTCTCCTGCCATACGGTTTATAAGCTGCTTCTCCGCTGATATGCCGTATTCTACTCAAGATTGATGGACTGAACACATCGACTCAAGGTTGAGGGACTGATTACCTCATTCTCCTCCTGTTCTTCAAGTTTCTCCTACGTATGGACTGATGAAGCCACTGTGTGGCGAAACGTTTCCTCAATAAAGATACCCAAGAGTTGCACATGTGTCTAATTTATCTACAGGAAAGTTGATAGACGCATTTTAATCTTCACTTCATCTACCACACCGTAACCTCATCTACTATACACCTCATCTACCACACCGTAACCTCATCTACTATACACCTCATCTACCACACCGTAACCTCATCTACTATACACCTTGTTAGGTAAGACACATATGCAACAGTTAGACAACTTTATTCCGAGTACCAAGATGCCATGTGTTGCAGTGTCTGACTATACATACACTATACTATACACCTGACTATACTATACTATACACCTCATCTACCACACCGAGACGAGAGCTAGTGTCACCTGCATACACAACCAACGGAACTAGTACCTCTGGGCCTTCTGCAGTGTTCCTGCATTCTTATGTTATCAGCAGATAACACATCCCATACACTATAGTGATTAGATATTTAAGAAAGTCAGGTTGTTGGAGATACTAGCAGGACTCGAGGGTATATAACGAAAATGAGAGGGACCAACCGAGGCTAAGTTGGTAGCGCACTCCTCTCACGTGGTTCGATCCCCGGCACGGGTAAGACATGTTGGGGGGCGTGTGTTTCCTTAAGATATCTGCTGTCACTGTTCACCTAACAATAAGTAAGTACCTGGGTATTAGTCGCCGTACACATGCTGTCAGTTTGCCTAGCAGTCGCCTAGCAGTAAGTAGGTACCTGGGTGTTAGTTTCGAGTCATGTTAAGAAAGGGAGACCTATAAATGAGAACTGTTCCAGTACAAAAACTGGAGGAAGGGAGGACTGTCCCAGGACGAAGACCACGGGTTTAGAGCAGGTAGCTCCTGCCTCTCAACTACTGGACCACATGGTCCTGGATGGTAGCTCCTGTCTCTCAGCTACTGAACCACACAGTCCTGGATGGTAGCTCCTGTCTCTCAACTACTGGACCACATAGTCCTAGATGGTAGCTCCTGCCTATCAACTACTGGACCACGTGGTCCTGGATGCTCTGGAAGACAGACCGCAGATGTAATATGCACAAACTTTGCGAAGTCTTTGACAAGTGAGATCATGGTGTAACAGCAGACAAAATACGTGTTAAAAGGGATAACTAGCAAAGTGGGCAGATGGATCTTCAACTTTCTAGCAAATCGAACACAAATAGTAGTGGTAAATAGAGTTAAATCGGAGGCTGGCAAAGTGAAGAGCTGTGTTCTACAAGGCAGAGTACTCGCCCCTATCTTATTCCTTATCTTCACCGTGTCATCCTTCACAGACGATACTACCAACTGCTTGCGACTCATCAACTGAGGACAAACCATACCACGAGCGGGGACAGAACTGTTCCAGTACTGTTCCATTACGATTTCGCGAGTCAATAGAGGACACTTAACCTCCAAGAAGATATACACCAAGTTTTCCAGTGGACAGCGGAAAATGTGATGTTTAATGAAGACAGAAGTGATAGCTAGGACTGAGTACACTACAAACTAATCACTCAATACGACGGAAAAATAGTGTGAAGGACTTGGGAGTGTTACTGTCAAAGGCTCTCACCTTCAGTGTCACTATCACATCCGCGAGGAAAGTGATAGGATGGATAATGAGAACCTTCAAAACAAAGGATGCCAAGCCAATGATGATCCTTTTTAAATCGCCTCTCTAGGCTGGAATACTGCTGCACATTAACATCTCCACTCAAGGCAGGTAAACTCTCAGAGCTAGAGAATGTACAGAGAACCTTTACTGCACGTATAAGTTCCATCAAACACCTTAACTACTGGGAAAGCTTGGAAGCACTTTACTTGTACTCACTGGAGAGCAGGCCAGAGAAATGCATCATAATCTACACTTGGAAAATCCTAGGGGGACTGGTCCCAAATTTGCACACAGATATCACTCCCTACGAAAGCAAAAGACTAGGCAGACGAAGCAACGTTCACCCTATGAAAAGTAGAGGCGCCATTAGTACACTAAGAGAAAACACAAGTGTCTGGGGCCCAAGACTATTCAACAGCCTCCCACCAGGCATAAAGGGAATTGCCAATAGACCCCTGGCTGCCTTCAAGAGAGCTGGACAGATAAGTCAATAACTGACCAGCCGGGCAGTGGTTCGGATGATGGACTATGTGCGACCAGCAGTAACAGCCTGGTTGATCAGGTCCTGGTCCACCACGAGTCCTGGTCATGGACCAGACCGCGGGGGCGTTGATCCCCGAAACCCTTCAAGTAGACGGACTGGGAGGAAGAGAGGATTGTCCCAGTACAAAAAACCACGTACAAAAGACCACGTACAAAAGACCACGTACAAAAGACCACGTACAAAAGACCACGTACAAAAGACCACGTACAAAAGACCACGTACAAAAGACCACGTACAAAAGACCACGTACAAAAGACCACGTACAAAAGACCACGTACAAAAGACCACGTACAAAAGACCACGTACAAAAGACCACGTACAAAAGACCACGTACAAAAGACCACGTACAAAAGACATACTACTTTCAATGAAACAAGATGCAAATCCCTTAAATATTCGTAAAATTTAACAACTTTACGTCGAGTTTCGCGATGTTACGTCTGAAAGACGAAAGATAAACATTTTAACAAGTACTGTACTTACCTGTGACTGCTTCGAGAGGTCCTGTACCCAGGGGTCAACCAGGTTGTTGCGGTTAGCCCCTCGCATAATTTACAACGTTTACATTAGAAATTTATATGTTAGTTTTCATGTGACTTGTTAATGCCTCTTCAGATCCCCTTCAAACTTTCAACAATAATATTTGACTGCATTATCAACTCGAGCCGCACTCTGTACTATTCCAATCGCACAAGGAGGGTATGGGTGGGTGTGAATTTGACCTGACTAACTTAGGCCAGTAGGAGACTTAGACCTGCCTAACACGGGCCAGTAGACCTGCTGCAGTGCACTTTCCTTATGTTCTTATACATTCCATGAGTTCCCAGAGTTTTTCTACTCTGAACCCGCTAGTCTGGTCTAGTGTTGAATCGGATATCCGCATCCGCATAACATCCGCATCCGCGAAATAAGACATCCTCATCCACGGATATCTAAATTTTCACCCCATACATATCTAGTCCGGTCCTAGCCTGGTCAACCAAGCTGTTGCTGCAGGTGGCCCACAGCCCCCACATATCCAACACAGCCTGATTACCTGGCACCTGGGGTAATGGAATACAGACACCACCATCTCTGTACCTTCACCAGATAACTGGAAGACTGACGAGAGGGTCCAGGATAATATATGATAATTGGCTATGTAAGATAATCCACTATAATGACCTGGCAAATTAATCCATGCCCGCCTCACCACTCCCCTTCTGAAGAATTTAATTTATACATTGAATCTGTATGGGGGAAAACACGATAGTGAGAAATGTATGACAGGGGTGAGGCAGGGTTAGTTATGGCTGGAGTAACATTACAGGGGTGAGGCAGGGTTAGTTATGGCTGGAGTAACATGACAGGGGTGAGAGAGGGTTAGTTATGGCTGGAGTAACATGACAGGGGTGAGGCAGGGTTAGTTATCATGGCTGGAGTAACATGACAGGGGTGAGGCAGGGTTAGTTATCATGGCTAGAGTAACATGACAGGGGTGAGGCAGGGTTAGTTATGGCTGGAGTAACATGATAGGGGTGAGGCAGGGTTAGAGAAAGGGGCAGCGATGGTTCGAGTTTATGTAGTCTCTAGTAAGATGTTAATTATGGCAAATAGCAGTCAATGATATAGGCTCGAGAAAACTCTATAGGCTTTGAACATGACTCACGAAATCGTAATGACACGACTGCAAACAAACCAAACCACGGGCGGGGATAGAACCCGCGGTCAGAGTGTCTCAAAACTCCAGACCGTCGCGTTAGCCACTGGACCAGCTAGCCACAATAAGATTCGTCCAACTATATCTAGTTGGTATGGTTTATATAGGCTTTACTAGCAGATACCTGGAGTATACCTGGAGAGGGTTTCGGGGGTCAACGCCCCCCCGGCCTGGTCTGTGACTAGGCCTCATGTGGTGACTGGTAATACCTTTGAGTTTCTAGTCTTTCTACCCCGGAGACCGGCCATGGGTCAGGCTTGTCTGGTGCTAGCCTGGTCAACCAGGTTGTTGCCGGCCCGCTGCCCCATATATCCATCACAGCCTGGTTGATCTGGCACCAAGGCTAACTAAAAAGCTTGGCTCTGTGTAGAGCTTTAAGTCAGGTTAGGTTCGTCAGGGAACAGGACAAGTGTTTCCTGGCGCGGGTCTTAGTCATATGATGACCCACAGCTGGAGCTTTTGGTCATCTGACCGAGACCTTCCACTGGCTTACTACTCCAGTCCTTTAAAAATTAAAATTGTGGAACTAAAAGACTTAATAATCACAAAATATCAACCATACTTAACACCACCTACCAGTCCACACGAGAGAGAGAGAGAGAGAGAGAGAGAGAGAGAGAGAGAGAGAGAGAGAGAGAGAGAGAGAGAGAAAGAGAGAGAGAAAGAGAGAGAGAGAGAAAGGCGAAAGGAAAGAGAAAGGGTGATAGGAAAAGCAAAGAAAGACTAAGAAAAGTTAGATTGGCAAATGGAAGGCAGAGTGAGAATTGTGTGTGTGTGTGTGTGTATGTGTGTATGTGTGTGTGTGTGTGTATGTGTGTGTGTGTGTATGTGTGTATGTGTGTGTATGTGTGTGTGTATGTGTGTGTATGTGTGTGTGTATGTGTGTGTGTATGTGTGTATGTGTATGCGTGTATGTGTATGCGTGTATATGTGTGTGTGTATATGTGTGTGTGTGTGTCGTGTGTGTGTGTGTCGTGTGTGTGTGTGTCGTGTGTGTGTGTGTCGTGTGTGTGTGTGTCGTGTGTGTGTGTGTGTCGTGTGTGTGTGTGTCGTGTGTGTGTGTGTCGTGTGTGTGTGTGTCGTGTGTGTGTGTGTGTCGTGTGTGTGTGTGTCGTGTGTGTGTGTGTCGTGTGTGTGTGTGTCGTGTGTGTGTGTGTCGTGTGTGTGTGTGTCGTGTGTGTGTGTGTCGTGTGTCGTGTGTCGTGTGTGTGTGTGTCGTGTGTGTCGTGTGTCGTGTGTGTCGTGTGTGTGTTGTGTCGTTTGTGTGTGTGTGTTGTGTGTCGTGTGTGTGTTGTGTCGTGTGTGTGTGTGTCGTGTGTGTGTGTGTCGTGTGTGTGTGTGTCGTGTGTGTGTGTGTGTGTGTGTGTGTGTGTGTGTCGTGTGTGTGTGTGTCGTGTGTGTGTGTGTGTGTGTCGTGTGTGTGTGTGTGTGTGTGTGTGTGTGTGTGTGTCGTGTGGGTGTGTGTGTGTGTGTCATGTGTGTGTGTGTGAGTGTCGTGTGTATGTGTCGTGTGTGTGTGTGTCATTGTGTGTCGTGTGTGTGTCGTGTGTGTGTGTCGTGTGTCGTGTGTGTGTGTGTGTCGTGTGTGTCGTGTGTGTGTGTGTGTGTCGTGTGTGTGTGTGTGTCGTGTGTGTCGTGTGTGTGTGTGTCGTGTGTGTGTGTTTCGTGTGTGTGTGTGTGTCGTGTGTTTGTGTGTGGTGTGTGTCGTGTGTGTGTGTGTGTCGTGTTTGTGTGTCGGTGTGTGTGTGTGTGTGTGTGTGTGTGTGTGTGTGTGTGTCGTGTGTCGTGTGTGTCGTGTGTGTCGTGTGTGTCGTGTGTGTCGTGTGTGTCGTGTGTCGTGTGTCGTGTGTGTGTCGTGTGTGTGTGTGTCGTGTGTGTGTCGTGTGTGTGTCGTGTGTGTGTGTGTGTGTGTGTTGTGTGTGTGTGTGTGTGTGTGTCGGTGTGTGTCGGTGTGTGTGTGTGTGTGTGTCGTGTGTGTGTGTGTGTGTCGTGTGTGTGTGTGTGTGGTGTGTGTGTCGTGTGTGTGTGTGTGTCGTGTGTGTGTGTGTGTGTGTGTGTGTGTGTGTGTGTGTCATGTGTGTGTGTCATGTGTGTGTGTCGTGTGTGTGTCGTGTGTGTGTGTCTGTATGTGTGTGTGTGTATGTACAGGACAGTGGGTAGAAGTAGATACAAAACTTTGTAGACCGACAAAGTCTACTAATATCCGTAGACAATGTAGGAAGGTTGGAATGAGAGCAAACGTAATAAATATGGGAGTGTAAATACGCTGGAGAGGAACATAATCAATACCCAGCAGATTAGTAGGGCAGACATGAAGGCTTGGCAGACATGAAGGCTTGGCAGACATGAAGGCTTGGCAGAGACACCTCTGGAATGATCAGACCAGTCATGTTATACGCTGAGTATATCACAAGATATACCCACTTGACTGCCCTATGTCGTAACACCTCCAGTCCTATGTCGTTCTTACGTCCACTGGCTACGTCGTTCTTACGTCCACTGGCTACGTCGTTCTTACGTCCACTGGCTACGTCGTTCTCACGTCCACTGGCTACGTCGTTCTCACGTCCACTGGCTACGTCGTTCTCACGTCCACTGGCTACGTCGTTCTCACGTCCACTGGCTACGTCGTTCTCACGTCCACTGGCTACGTCGTTCTCACGTCCACTGGCTACGTCGTTCTCACGTCCACTGGCTACGTCGTTCTCACGTCCACTGGCTACGTCGTTCTCACGTCCACTGTCGGTGTCTGTGGTAGTGAGCTTCTCCAGGTGGAGCCAGAGAATTCTTCCAACCATTAAACACAGACAGACAGCAAGACTGACAGGAGAGAAACAGGCTTCGATCCCCGGACGAGTCGAGACGTTGAGCGTATTTCCTTGCACCTGCTGTCCCTGCTCACCCAGCAGTGAGTAGGTACCTGGCTGTTAGTTACCTTATACCTACTGCCACTGTTCACCTAGTATTAAGTAGGTACCTGGTAGACTGTGGTGGGTCGCATCCTGGGAAAGAGGACAGAGGAACCCTCAATGGAAATAAGCCATGCAATCAACTTCGACAACTTCCACTAGTGAGAGGGGCTGGATTTGAGAGGGACCTGACCTCTCAACATCTGAGTTCTTACCTCTCCTAGTGGCCTACGTCTCACCTCTTGGCGCTATATAAGCTCCATCCTGTCACTTCATCTCCATATTGTTTCATACTATGGAACAATGCTCTTCTCCAGACTGAGGGACTGACCACCTCAAAACTTTAAGGGTGATGGACTGATTACATCGTCTTCAAGTATCTTCTGCTTCTATCAACTTTTCTGTACTTGACTGAAGAAGCCTACTGTGTAGGCGAAACGTTTCATAATAAAGATACCTAACTGTTGCATATGTGTCTTACCTAACAAATAAGCCATGCTGTTGACAGTGGCTTTATCGTGCTACCCTGGGTTACTGAACATCTCCCGGGTTAATCCGGATATAATGATCTGGAAACTAGACCATTGCCTCCAAGTACCGGATCAACCAGGCTAGTGAGGACCCAACACCAGCACGAGAGCATAATAATGTGCAACTGAGGGACTGACCACCTCAAAACTGTCTTCAAGGGTCATGGACTGATTACATCTCTATTGGTTCTGTTGCCTCTTCTGTACTCGATGAAGTAAGTTACCTAACTGTTGCACACTTCTTGCTTAACCTGGATGACCAGGCAAGCACCCGACGAGCCTGGCCCAGGGCCGGGTGCACCAGACGAGCCTGGCCCAGGGCCGGGTGAACCAGACGAGCCTGGCCCAGGGCCGGGTGAACCAGACGAGCCTGGTCCAGGGCCGGGTGCACAAGACGAGCCTGGTCCAGGGCCGGGTGTACCAGACGAGCCTGGCCCAGGTGCAGCAGACGAGCCTGGCCCAGGGCCGGGTGCACCAGACAAGCCTGGCCCAGGTGCACCCGACAAGCCTGGCCCAGGTGCACCCGACAAGCCTGGCCCAGGGCCGGGTGCACCAGACAAGCCTGGCCCAGGTGCACCCGACAAGCCTGGCCCAGGTGCACCCGACAAGCCTGGCCCAGGTGCACCCGACAAGCCTGGCCCAGGTTCACCCGACAAGCCTGGCCCAGGTGCACCCGACAAGCCTGGCCCAGGTGCACCCGACAAGCCTGGCCCAGGTGCACCCGACAAGCCTGGCCCAGGTGCACCCGACAAGCCTGGCCCAGGTGCACCCGACAAGCCTGGCCCAGGTGCACCCAACGAGCCTGGCGCACCAGACGAGCCTGACCCAGAGCCGGGTGCAATAAGGTAAATTCTGGAAACTCAAAAGACTACGACACCTGGATCGTGGTAGACTACATGCAAGAAAGACATCAAATTAAATATTAATGAAAAATCAATTATTAATCGTTGTTTTGTCCCAGGGAACAAGGCAGGATAATTCAGTAATAACAACATGCAATAACTAAATTACCTCTGGCTACAACGGCCTTTCAATTAACAGATTTCTTTACAAGATAACACTTGGAAAACAGTGTTATACCACCTAAGCTTGTTATTTCCTGGTTAGCCGGGCTGTGGTGCACACGTCTGACTATATGGAGTATACCCGACAGGTATTTCGGGGGTCAACGCCCCCGCCGCGGAGGACCAGGCCCACTGCTGGCACCAAGATCTTGGATGGTCGGGTCACCAAGCTGAAGCCTTGGTCTGGGACCAGGCTAACGCCAGACGAGCCTGGTCCATGTCCGGGCGAGTTTGGGTTTAAGAAAGACCTGTTTAGTATGGGCCGGTAGGCCTGGAGTGTTCCTCCATTCTTACGTATATCAAAGGGAAGGTGATCCTGGTAATTAGTACAGGTAAGTCACAGGGGGAGCTGAAACCCCGGGTAATTAGTACAGGTAAGTCACAGGGGGAGCTGAAACCCCGGGTAATTAGTACAGGTAAGTCACAGGGGGAGCTGAAACCCCGGGTAATTAGTACAGGTAAGTCACAGGGGGAGCTGAAACCCCGGGTAATTAGTACAGGTAAGTCACAGGGGGAGCTGAAACCCCGGGTAATTAGTACAGGTAAGTCACAGGGGGAGCTGAAACCCCGGGTAATTAGTACAGGTAAGTCACAGGGGGAGCAGGTAAGTCACAGGAGGAGCTGAAACCCCGGGTAATTAGTACAGGTAAGTCACAGGGGGAGCTGAAACCCCGGGTAATTAGTACAGGTAAGTCACAGGGGGAGCTGAAACCCCGGGTAATTAGTACAGGTAAGTCACAGGGGGAGCTGAAACCCCGGGTAATTAGTACAGGTAAGTCACAGGGGAGCTGAAACCCCGGGTAATTAGTACAGGTAAGTCACAGGGGAGCTGAAAACCCCGGACATCCCTCTACATACGTTCCTTGAAGCAGCATCAACAGACCAGTAGCGCATCGTAAATGCCACGAGTGGTGAGTTGTGAACCTGTTTCATGGTGCACCACGAGTGCACGACCATGGTGCACCACGAGTGCACGACCATGGTGCACCACGAGTACACGACCATGGTGCACCACGAGTACACGACCATGGTGCACCACGAGTGCACGACCATGGTGCACCACGAGTGCACGACCATGGTGCACCACGAGTGCACGACCATGGTGCACCACGAGTACACGACCATGGTGCACCACGAGTGCACGACCATGGTGCACCACGAGTACACGACCATGGTGCACCACGAGTACACGACCATGGTGCACCACGAGTACACGACCATGATGCACCACGAGTACACGACCATGATGCACCACGAGTACACGACCATGATGCACCACGAGTACACGACCATGGTGCACCACGAGTACACGACCATGGTGCACCACGAGTACACGACCATGGTGCACCACGAGTACACGACCATGGTGCACCACGAGTACACGACCATGGTGCACCACGAGTACACGACCATGGTGCACCACAAGTACACGACCATGATGCACCACAAGTACACGACCATGATGCACCACGAGTACACGACCATGGTGCACCACGAGTACACGACCATGGTGCACCACGAGTACACGACCATGGTGCACCACAAGTACACGATCATTATGCACCACGAGTACACGACCATGATGCACCACAAGTACACGACCATGATGCACCACGAGTACACGACCATGGTGCACCACGAGTACACGACCATGGTGCACCATAGTATGGTGGTTTAATGGCACCATCAACACAAGCCAGCTTAACACGTTTTAAACGCTATCCTGATAGTTATTAGGTACAATGACAAGTGCAACTAATGCACTCCAGGAGCTTGATAAAGCTCCTGGAGAGCGTAACCTTGCCACAATAAAATGTCACATTAGTCGCACTTACGTCTTTTTACCCAACATTGTCGGTAATTCTACCAACATTACACTTGTGCCCTTTTACCCAACATTGTCGGTAATTCTACCAACATTACACATGTGCCCTTTTATCCAACATTGTCGGTAATTCTACCAACATTACACTTGTGCCTTTTTACCCAACATATTGTCGGTAATTCTACCAACATTACACTTGTGCCTTTTTACCCAACATATTGTCGGTAATTCTACCAACATTACACTTGTGCCCTTTTACTCAACATTGTCGGTAATTTTACCAACATTACACTTGTGCCCTTTTACCCAACATTGTCGGTAATTCTACCAACATTGATACTGTTAATGACAGTCATTATGACATTCTCCAAGATTTTCCAGTTCTCGACTTCAGTTCACAGTAAAATAAAAATCTACATCACACGGCAGCTCCACCTCCCTGGATGAAGAGCTCTTCACCATGAAATCACCATTTAAAGTTGTGTATTAAGAGTGATTTGTCTCCGAAGCTACAGTGATGGTTTAAATGGTGGACAGCACTCGTGTAGGGAGGTAGTAGATAGGTATACAACCTTTCAGGAGGTCACTGCTAGGCCTAGTAGAGAGCTATCATCCAGGTAGGTACCGGTAGTAGCCTGGTACATAATTATCTACGTAGATACTGGTAGTAGCTTGGTAGATAATGACTACCATTCAGGTAGGTACTGGTAGTAGGTAGTATAGTAGACTACAGCTAACCGTAGCCTAGAAAGAGTTTGCAGTGAGGCAGGTTTGCTGGACTGTCTCGTAAACACCAGAAACGGCAGGCAAATATTTTCAACTTGTACATACCTACTACACTTGTGGTGGAGCAGGCATGAGGGACGCCAGGATCCCTGCATCTATAAAAACACAGAAAGGTATTTTACCTCGTCTAACTTGCTCCACTTCTCGTAAAGTTCTTCCTCCAGAGATTTGAAACTGGTCCCTCTGGTCTTCTTGCTGGATGGAAATCAATATTGTCGCCCGAGCTTCATGTAGTACACTGCCTCCACTTAAACTTATCCAAATTCCTTCAGATACCGAGAGAGGGAAGAGGTGGTGTTGACATTTAGACAAATGACTACTTGGATCAAGAATTACACATGTGTAATTTTTCATGTCTGTATTGTACACCATTCATGTACAACCTAGTTCACACACACACACACACACACACACACACACACACACACACACACACACACACACACACACACACACACGTACGTACGTGTGAAAAACACCGACTCGGGAAATCTTGAACAAATCACTACCACATTCAATTCAATTAACAGCATCAGTCAAAACTCCCACTCAATTACTAACGTCAGAAGAATCTGAAAGTTCCCCGAGGTCTCTACAGCTGCAGATTCGGCGGGGAACGCCAGCTAAACCATATTCACTGATTCCCCGGTTAAGTATTTTTGCTAACATTACTTCCTTATACCTTTGATATACCTTTGAAGAGCTTCGATAGAGTGACTACTCTCGGAGCCCGGCCATGGGCCAGGCTAGTCTGGTGCTTGCCTGGTCAACCAGGCACCTGGTGACGATACTCGTCCAGTTTCCCCTTGAAGGCTTCTACACTTGATCCAGCCGTGTTTCTGATATCAATTTAATGGTACACAAATAATCTTAATTAAAGTTAGCCGGACTCGAGTCCTGGAGGTGGTAAACACAGAGACAGCTCTCTCAAGAATGGTTGGGATGTGACGCAGTTACTAGAGTAATGAAGATATCGTCAAACATTCCTCTATGGTACAGTAACAACCACAACTTCAAAGTCACCTTCCAGCAGCTCTGGAGTTACTATTACCTGGAAATAATTCTCAAAAACAATTCCAAGACTTGGGTGTAGTAAGGTCAGAAACAGTGATCAAAACTCCATTGTACATATTACAGACCCAAGTTATATTGTGTGACGCTGTCACACCAGGGCCCAACGCTGTCACACACCAGGGCCCCACGCTGTCACACCAGGGCCCCACGCTGTCTCACCAGGGCCCCACGCTGTCTCACACCAGGGCCCCACGCTGTCACACCAGGGCCCCACGCTGTCTCACACCAGGGCCCCACGCTGTCTCACACCAGGGCCCCACGCTGTCTCACACCAGGGCCCCACGCTGTCTCACACCAGGGCCCCACGCTGTCACACACCAGGGCCCCACGCTGTCACACACCAGGGCCCCACGCTGTCACACACCAGGGCCCCACGCTGTCACACACACCAGGGACCCACGCTGTCTCACACACCAGGGACCCACGCTGTCTCACACACCAGGGACCCACGCTGTCTCACACACCAGGGACCCACGCTGTCTCACACACCAGGGACCCACGCTGTCTCACACACCAGGGACCCACGCTGTCTCACACACCAGGGACCCACGCTGTCTCACACACCAGGGACCCACGCTGTCACACACACCAGGGACCCACGCTGTCACACACACCAGGGACCCACGCTGTCTCACACACCAGGGACCCACGCTGTCTCACACACCAGGGACCCACGCTGTCTCACACACCAGGGACCCACGCTGTCTCACACACCAGGGACCCACGCTGTCTCTCACACCAGGGACCCACGCTGTCTCACACACCAGGGACCCACGCTGTCTCACACACCAGGGACCCACGCTGTCTCACACACCAGGGACCCACGCTGTCTCACACACCAGGGACCCACGCTGTCTCACACACCAGGGACCCACGCTGTCTCACACACCAGGGACCCACGCTGTCTCACACACCAGGGACCCACGCTGTCTCACACACCAGGGACCCACGCTGTCTCACACACCAGGGACCCACGCTGTCTCACACACCAGGGACCCACGCTGTCTCACACACCAGGGACCCACGCTGTCTCACACACCAGGGACCCACGCTGTCTCACACACCAGGGACCCACGCTGTCTCACACACCAGGGACCCACGCTGTCTCACACACCAGGGACCCACGCTGTCTCACACACCAGGGACCCACGCTGTCTCACACACCAGGGACCCACGCTGTCTCACACACCAGGGACCCACGCTGTCTCACACACCAGGGACCCACGCTGTCTCACACACCAGGGACCCACGCTGTCTCACACACCAGGGACCCACGCTGTCTCACACACCAGGGACCCACGCTGTCTCACACACCAGGGACCCACGCTGTCTCACACACCAGGGACCCACGCTGTCTCACACACCAGGGACCCACGCTGTCTCACACACCAGGGACCCACGCTGTCTCACACACCAGGGACCCACGCTGTCTCACACACCAGGGACCCACGCTGTCTCACACACCAGGGACCCACGCTGTCTCACACACCAGGGACCCACGCTGTCTCACACACCAGGGACCCACGCTGTCTCACACACCAGGGACCCACGCTGGGACCCACGCTGTCTCACACACCAGGGACCCACGCTGTCTCACACACCAGGGACCCACGCTGTCTCACACACCAGGGACCCACGCTGTCTCACACACCAGGGACCCACGCTGTCTCACACACCAGGGACCCACGCTGTCTCACACACCAGGGACCCACGCTGTCTCACACACCAGGGACCCACGCTGTCTCACACACCAGGGACCCACGCTGTCTCACACACCAGGGACCCACGCTGTCTCACACACCAGGGACCCACGCTGTCTCACACACCAGGGACCCACGCTGTCTCACACACCAGGGACCCACGCTGTCTCACACACCAGGGACCCACGCTGTCTCACACACCAGGGACCCACGCTGTCTCACACACCAGGGACCCACGCTGTCTCACACACCAGGGACCCACGCTGTCTCACACACCAGGGACCCACGCTGTCTCACACACCAGGGACCACGCTGTCTCACACACCAGGGACCCAC
This sequence comes from Cherax quadricarinatus, assembly GCF_038502225.1. Lineage (NCBI taxonomy): Eukaryota > Metazoa > Arthropoda > Malacostraca > Decapoda > Parastacidae > Cherax > Cherax quadricarinatus. Next base: position 1,310 of record NC_091384.1, on the reverse strand, counting down.
GCTGTCTCACACACCAGGGACCCACGCTGTCTCACACACCAGGGACCCACGCTGTCTCACACACCAGGGACCCACGCTGTCTCACACACCAGGGACCCACGCTGTCTCACACACCAGGGACCCACGCTGTCTCACACACCAGGGACCCACGCTGTCTCACACACCAGGGACCCACGCTGTCTCACACACCAGGGACCCACGCTGTCTCACACACCAGGGACCCACGCTGTCTCACACACCAGGGACCCACGCTGTCTCACACACCAGGGACCCACGCTGTCTCACACACCAGGGACCCACGCTGTCTCACACACCAGGGACCCACGCTGTCTCACACACCAGGGACCCACGCTGTCTCACACACCAGGGACCCACGCTCTCACACAACAGGGCCCCACGCTCTCACACAACAGGGCCCCACGCTGTCTCACACACCAGGGCCCCACGCTGTCTCACACACCAGGGACCCACGCTGTCTCACACACCAGGGACCCACGCTGTCTCACACACCAGGGACCCACGCTGTCTCACACACCAGGGACCCACGCTGTCTCACACACCAGGGACCCACGCTGTCTCACACACCAGGGACCCACGCTGTCTCACACACCAGGGACCCACGCTGTCTCACACACCAGGGACCCACGCTGTCTCACACACCAGGGACCCACGCTGTCTCACACACCAGGGACCCACGCTGTCTCACACACCAGGGACCCACGCTGTCTCACACACCAGGGACCCACGCTGTCTCACACACCAGGGACCCACGCTGTCTCACACACCAGGGCCCCACGCTCCACGCTGTCTCACACACCAGGGACCCACGCTGTCTCACACACCAGGGACCCACGCTGTCTCACACACCAGGGACCCACGCTGTCTCACACACCAGGGACCCACGCTGTCTCACACACCAGGGCCCCACGCTGTCTCACACACCAGGGCCCCACGCTCTCACACAATAGAGGGGACAAGTTATCTTATGTGCTGCGTGGATTAATATTCACAAGGAACACATTTCGATACATCTGCAGTGTTCTGAGGATGTATCTTAGCCTTTCTCACTACCCTTCGATCAAGAGCCCCTTCTTGCATCACCGTCGCCTAAAATCCCAGCTCACGGAATAGCTTTCTAACCCAGCGAGGTGAGGGATTAAAAAAAAAAAAAAAAAAAAAAAAGGTCCCCCACCTGCAGGCTTTTAAACGAAAGGGAAAATATCCCCACATTTTATGCCACAGGAGCTACTGGGTTTTTAAACTAGGCAGGCACTCTGCGGCGCCCCCTCCTAGAAAAGGCACTACCCACC
>NC_091383.1:14697053-14714701 GCF_038502225.1 Cherax quadricarinatus | reverse complement strand
CTCAGGTGATGACTGTGTTAGCTGCTCAGGTGTTGACTGTGTGAGGTGTTAGCTGTTCAGATGTTGACTGTGTAAGGTGTTAGGTGCTCATATGTTGTCTGTGTCAGGTGTTAGCTGCTCAGGTGTTGACTGTGTGAGGTGTTAGCTGCTCAGGTGTTGACTGTGTTAGCTGCTTAAATCCTCCTAACGAAGCGTTTGAGTGTAAAAATTTTGGCTCTCCTAACTATAAAAAAATCGCCCAATGTGATTCCTCCTGAACCCATCCATCCAGCCTGAGTGCCTCAGCTGCCCTGCTATCATTGTTCACAAGCCAGGGTGGGCGGTTGTATGCATACATTCAATACATTTTGTATTATTCAATTGTTTATAGTGCTTGTAACTGCTACATAAGCCACCATGGGCCCAAAGAAAACTTCTAGCGCCAACCCTGTGGTACAAAGGGTGAGAAATAGTATCGTATCATGGTCAGCTGCTGCTGCACCACCATCAGCTGTTGATGCACCACAGTCAGCTGTTGCTGCACCACAGTCAACTGTTGCTGCACCACAGTCAGCTGTTGCTGTACCAGTCAGCTGCTGCTGCACCACCATCAGCTGCTGCTACACCACCATCAGCTGTTGCTGCACCACGGTCAGCTGCTGCTGCACCACGGTCAGCTTCTGCTGCACCAGAGTCAGCTGTTGCTGCACCATGGTCAGCTCTGTCTGCACCACAGTCAGCTGCTGCAGAACCACTTTCAGCGGCAGCTGCACCACCGTCAGCTGCTGCTGAACCACGGTCAGCTGCTGCTGATCCACGGTCAGCTGCTGCTGATCCACGGTCAGCTGCTGCTGCACCACAGTCAGCTGTTGCTGCACCACAGTCAGCTGCTGCTGCACCACAGTCATCTGTTGCGGACCAACATGATTTGTCCCGAACCTGTCCGTCCAGTCTGAGCATCTCAGCTGCCCTGCCATCATTGTTTACAAGCCAGGGTGGCCGGTTGCATGCATACATTCGATACATTTTGTGTTATTCCATCATTTTTAGTGCTTGTAACTGCTAAATAAGCCACCATGGACCCAAAGAAAGCGTCTCTTGCCAACCCTGTGGTAAAATGGGTGAGAAATACTATTGAAATATTATCGTATCATGGTCAGCTGCTGCTGCACCACCATCAGCTGTTACTGCACCATGGTCAGCAGTTGCTGCACCACAGTCAGCTGTTGCTGCACCACAGTCAGCTGCTGCTGCTGCGCCACCATCAGCTGTACTACTCGAAGATGTGGAGAGTGTGTTGTTGGTGTGGCTTAACGGGAAACAATTACCAAGAAGCAATTAACCCCAAAGGGTTAGCCACCCAGGATAACCTAAAAAAGCCAGTGCATCATTGAGGACTTTCTAACTTATTTCCATTGGAGTCCTTAACCCTTTCAGGGTCAGTAGGGCCTCTCCTAAACTTGTTCTCAGGGTCTGAAATTTTTCGAAAAAAAATTATTTTTTTCTTATGAAATGATAGAGAATCTTTTCCCAATCATAATGACACCAAAAGCATGAAATTTGATGGAAAACTTACGGAGTTATGCTCCCTCGAAGTTAGCTGTCTTAACGATGTTTACGCATCGTCTATTTCGCCCACTTTGAGCCCTATTTTCGGCCAATTTCAATGTACCAGTTGACAAAAATCATGCCTATTTCACTTGAACTCCATTTTTTCTATCGAATGAGTACAAGAAACTACCCATTTACCGATTTTCACTATCCAATAACGTGGACAGACATTTCTGGCAATTTTGCAAATTTCACACAAATTTCAAACGATGCCAATTTCCAAATAGGGTCCAGAATAAACAAGACAGACATTTCTGACACTAAAATAACATTTCCTCTATTCATTACTCATGTCCCCAGGCCTCTGTTACATTTCTTTTGCTTTCCACTTTGAATTTTTATTCTCAGAAAAAATAGAAGATTTATGTTATGTAGACGTCTGCATTCGTGTAAAAATGGTATAAATAAAATCAGGGCACTTGTGAAAGAATATTACACTCACCAGTTGACGTGTATTGGACGGTTGGCATGATTTCTTTACCTTTGAACTTCGGCAAAAATCAAACATTTCTGCTTCTTTGAGCTCAATTTCAAGGTACTTTTCATTGTGAAGCCAATCAAAATCATCTCAATTTCCATATGTCTTCCATTCTAAAAAATGAGACCAGGAAAAGTAGAATACAATCATAAATAGCATACAAAAATACACTGAAAAGTTGCTGTTTTAAACCAAAAACACAGAGTTTTTTTCTCTCATTATGCACTGTGTGCTGCAGGATTTTTTTATACCATGCACACTGACCACATAGACCCATTCTTTCATATGTAGGCCTACCAACTTTCTCTCGCTAGATTTGAAGGTGTTAGAATTTGTGCGTACTAGTACGACACCAACCCTGGTGTGCAAGCCGCACTAGTATGGCACGAACCCTGAAAGGGTTAATCTTGTCCTCCAGGATGCGACCCACGACAGTCGACTAACACCCAGGTGAACAAGAAAAAATGCCTGAAACTAGTGCTCATATTGGTGACAAATTCAAGGCCAGCAAAGGTTGGCTTGAGAGATTTAAGAATTGTAGTGGCATACACGGTGTGATAAGGCATGGTGAAGCTGAAAAATTCCAACCCCAACAAGTGTCCAATTTTGACGAAACAGGCCTGTTCTGGAAGACAATCCCAAACAGGACCTACATTACTCAGGAGGAAAAGGCACTCCCAGGACACAAGCCTGCGAAAGACAGGCTAACTCTCATGTTTTGTAATGCTAGTGGGGATTTCTAAGTGAAGCCTTTACTCATGTATCACTCTGAAAATCCCAAAGAGTTTAAGAAAAACAGTGTCTCATCACTCAACACTCTTCAATAAATGTACGTGTCATTTTAACATTTATTTATGTAGTTATTGTGCATGTCTCATTGTTTTCTTTGTAGGGAAATGTATATTTCATGAAAAAAACAAAAAAAATTAATACTTTTGGCTGTTTGGAACGGATTAATTGGATTTCCATTATTTCTTATGGTGAAAATTAATTCGGCTGACAGTGAGTTCTCAGGAACGGATTAATATCGTTAGGCAAGGGTCCACGGTACAATATTTCCAAAATTACAATTTTCACAAGGAATATTCATTGTGTTATATACACAGGTTATGTACATAACAGTTGGCATTAAGATAAGTAAAAAAAAAATTAAAGAATAGACTTTATATAAACCAGTTCATAAAGAGCCGAAAAAAATATAATGAATAAAGAATATGACTGAGATGAAAATTACTCTTATACAGTGGAACCTCAGTTTCTGTTTGCCTTGGTTTTCATCGAATTCAGTTTTCAGTGATTATTATCATCAAAATTTTGTCCCAGTTTTCGTTCATCACCTCAGTTTTCATCGAGTTGACAGTGGTCCGCTGTACCGAACGTGTCCACCCACACCCACACAAAGCATCCCAATGAAAATAAGTCACTATGACTTTTTGGGTTATCCTAGGTACTTTACACATATGTAACTGTATCTGTGTATACCTAAATAAACATACTTGCATTCTGGCTTTGTTTCTCGGTTTCTCGTCAGTAGGGGGTGGCAGTGATGGTGGTAGAGGGTGGTAGTGATGGTGGTAGAGGGTGGTAGTGATGGTGGTAGAGGGTGGTAGTGATGGTGGTAGAGGGTGGTAGTGATGGTGGTAGAGGGTGGTAGTGATGGTGGTAGAGGGTGGTAGTGATGGTGTTAGAGGGTGGTAGTGATGGTGGTAGAGGGTGGTAGTGATGGTGGTAGATGGTGGTAGATGGTGGTAGTGATGGTGGTAGAGGGTGGTAGTGATGGTGGTAGAGGGTGGTAATGATGGTGGTAGAGGGAGATAGTGGTTGTGATGGTGGTAGAGGGTGGTAGTAATGGTGGTAGCGATGGTGGTAGAGGGTGGTAGTGATGGTGGTAGAGGGTGGTAGTGATGGTGGTAGAGGGTGGTAGTGATGGTGGTAGAGGGTGGTAGTGATGGTGGTAGAGGGAGATAGTCATTGTGATGGTGGTAGAGGGTGGTAGTGATGGTGGTAGAGGGTGGTAGTAGTGGTGGTAGAGGGTGGTAGTGATGGTGGTAGAGGGTGGTAGTTATGGTGGTACAGATAACCTCTCATTCCTCTCCCATCATCGCCATCTTCCATACGCCAACAAGTCATCAATAAAGGTAAAAGTTATGTTAAATGTTCATTTACCCATTTCATTAGTCCTTTATATTTATTTCTCATTTTATCTGTATTTAAAACTATTGTTATTCTCTATAAAATGTATTTTTTGTCAATGCTTTTGGATGTCTGGAATGGATTATAATTGGATTTACATTATTTCTTTTGGGAAATATTGCTTCAGTTTTCGTCGAATTCAGTTTTCGTTAGATTTTCTGGAAAGAATTAATGACGAAAACCGAGGTTCCGCTGTATTGGTAATATGGTAGCAATATGGTACCATATTGTTAATATGTAACCTAACCTAATATATTCAACTGAATTGAATTTCACTGTTACAGTAAAGAATGTATTTACATGACTATGTAAATTACTAGTTACTATAATGTAAACAAGTTCCTATTACTGTAAGTTGACCATCTTTTTAATGTTAATGTGAATAACTCGGTTTACCTTAAGATAAGATTTTGTTTGGATTTTTAAATCTGGAGGATTAGCCACCAAGGATAACCCAATGTCTGTGCGTTAAAGAGGTCCTGTTACAAAAAACGCGATTCTAAAAGCTTAGAGATCTCCAGTGAATACTAGAAAGGACTGCCCTTCTAGCATCCAGGCTGTTACTGGGTTTTCGTAACAAGTAGTCAGTATCCTTGTCCAATTATCCATTAAAATTCAGTATTATTCAATAGTGCTTCAGGATTACAACTGGTAGGCTACTAACTAGAGAAATTAAAATTTAATAAATTTATTAAGTCTAGAGGTATATTATCAAAGTAAATTAAATCAATCACAGTAATGAAAATAATATCAATCTCTCGAGTTCAATATTATTGTGCTGAAAGCACATATCACATTTATAATTCTTAAGTACCGTCTGGTACATTAACATTTAATAAGATATTACAAATATGTACAAGTGTGTATGTATGTGTGTAAGTGCTCTAAGTAGTTCGCTATGTCTCACGACTCGACTAGACTTAAGCAAGTGACTGACAAAGTCCTCACATAAACTAACTTCTTGACCGACTGGCAACCAGAACAGTCTGCTTGAACAATGAAAAGAATGCTAAGCCCAATAGCCATATAACAAGCGACTGCGACACAATCAGGATCAAGGAGATAATATAACGACACTAAGTAGGGACCATCAGCAGATCCTCCACAAAAGTTACAAAACTCCCATACTACTGAATCTAAGTTCAGCATAGGAAAAACCCGACTGTGACAATACACAGAAACCAGTACAAAATTAGGTCAGAAGCTATAGCTAAGGACCTGAGATGTTCAGAGTGTCTAAGCGACACACAACCTCAGTACAACGTCGAAAATCACTAAGTCTATACAAGGTTCTGTGAACAGAGTTCTACAGAACTAACAAGAATAATGAGACAGACAATCTGTCCAACCACCAAGAGAGTCTAGAGCAGACTCAATACTTCACGAGAGGTGAGGACACCCCCCCCCTCGATCACGTGATAGCCCCGTGGACAGCACAGCTCAGAAGCCGGCAGTATAACGAGCGACAAGCGATAATTACAGTAGTTTGACAATCAAGACTTGAACTGAGCACATATGTACATCCTAACAACATAAGTCAAATAAGAATATAAAGCAATATATTTACGATTTAGCTATTATCACAAATATAAGCAATATAAAATTATATGAAAAGATAATATACATTATATATATACATAATCATTGTAACCCATTCAGGGGTTGCAACACCCCCCCCTCAACACGACAGACGGTCGCACTAGGAGTTGCATTATGTCTTTCACATTATTACTGATTACTCATATCAATACAATTTAATATAAATATTAATCAAAGTCTCTCTTGTGCCAAGCACCTCTTCAATTTCACAGCGTCCGTCACTAGGATATGCCCCTAGTACTAGGGCAATACACAGTATCGTATCTCTGCATACTCGTGGTTATGTACATCAGTGTAGAGACAGGATAGCGCTGACAAGGAGGGCACGTTGAGGCTCGATCATAGTAGAGGAGACTGCATTCCACTCTTAAGTAGTGGTTGTGGAATGCGAGGCAGTATGAATATCTGAGTATGAAACAGCTTAAGGTGTGTAGTGAGGGGGGGGGTCTGCGGCAGGACAGTGTTGCGTCACGCAGTACATCACCCACACCACACTACCCACTCAACACTCAGCTTGTCTCCTTCTCACACAACAATACTGTGAATACATAAATATAATAATTAGACATGACATGAGTATATATAGTTAATATGGGCTGGAGGGATTAAGTTACTTTACTGAATTTGACATAGCAAGTAACAAAAGGTATTTGGGCATAAAATTACGTAAATTTTAAATGGGGAAGTGCCCAAATACTCTTCAAAATGTTCAAAGGACACCACAAGAGCTAGAGCCTCTTTCTCAATAGTGGCATAATTTTTCTGGTGTCGTTTAAGCTTAGATGAATAGTAACATATAGGATGGAGAATATCAGTGGATGTTGACTGTTGGAGCAGCACAGCGCCCAGTGCATAACCACTTGCATCTATATGTAAAAAGAAGGGAAGATTGAAATTAGGACTCAACACTGGAGCAGAGGAAAGCAGATGCTTCAACCTTTTCAACAAATCTGAACAATGTCTAGTCCAGATTTGCTACTAGAGCTCATACTGAGAGGTGTAGGTGGAGGTGTGCGCGCTGGCTTGCCTGTCACTTGACACACGTGGCAACGTCGCACATGATCAGCTACTGTTTCCTTCATCTTTGGCCAAGTAAAATGTTTTGCCAGTTTACCGAGTGTCTTCTTGACACCCAAATGTCCTCCTATGGGACTATTGTGAGCAAAATCAATGGCTTGTTCACGAAATGTAACTGGTAACACTACGAAATGCTTGACTGTGGTGGAAACACTATCAGCTGACAACTTACATGTATTTTTCTCCATCAGTACACCGTTACTATAATAGTAACAATTATCGAGATCCTTTGCTTCACTCTCAGTAACTGCTATATCTCTCAGTCTTTCCAGTGACTGATCAACAAACTGATCCTTGATTAAATCATCATGAGTAAGAAATTTAACGTCAGTTGTGTCTTGACTAGGTTGATGACCGGGGGGAGTTAGTGTTAATGATCCTGGGCGCAGAGCGTCACTAAACAACATATTCAACCCCAAATCATTGTCATCAACTAATTCAACAGGAGACAAGGATGGTTGTTGTATCTTTGACATAGCTCTAGTAATTGCGCTGAGAGGAAATAAAATAGGTTTCTCTCTACAAGCTTCAATGGCATAATTATCATCAGTGTTGTTATCAATCACAAGTGGTTCTTTACATATACCAGCATGAAGGATATCGTTCCCTATCAACAAGTCCACTGACCTGATGGGAAATACATCACTGGATATACCCACTGAAATATAACCAGTATAATAGCTTGTTTGAATATAAACTTTGTGCAGAGGCACTTTTATAACAGCCCCACCATAGGCTTCTAACAATACATCTATCTTGCAATAGGTATCATCAGTTATGGGCAGTACATCTTCTCTTAATAACGTGAGATAACTGCCAGTGTCTCTGAAAGAAATTATCTCAGTTAGATGTGATTCGTCAAATCCTACTTTATCTCTCGAAAAGTAAGGACTCATCGCTGAACGAATCTTTTCGTCAGATACACTTTCTGGCGCTAGTCATCTATCCTGAGTAACATTATCTAAAACAGTAGGATAAGAGGAATTGCTAGGATTTTGGTGCCTTTGTTGCTCGGAAGAGGATACGACTTGAGTGGGGGCGCCAGCCGCACGACTGTTTCTCGTATCTCTTTCTAACTTATAGCAATACTCTCTAGTATGTCCTTTTCTGTTACAATAGGTACATTTAACTTTCTTCTTCTCGATATCAGATTTCTGTCTAGCCACAGAGACAGATTCAGGATTGTGAGTTTTCCTGGTAAAGGTACGAGAAGTTACAGTAGCAGGTACATCAGGCCGGCAATGAGCAGCTGATTTAGGTTGCCAACTTCTAGGACAATCTTTAGTTACCTTGTTTCTTTGTGTTTTAGTACGTATAAGTTTGTGAGAAATCTCGTAATTGTCTGCTAATGCTGCAGTTTCCAGAATATCCAAGGCAGTATGATCGATCAGATATTCTTGTATGTCAGCAGGCATACAGTTGTTAAACTCTTCGTGTAGCAACAACTTAACAAGGCTGTTGTAGTTGTTACACTTGGCAGCTCTAGACCATCTCTCAAAAGCAACTTTTTTCTCACGAGCAAATTCTACACAAGTTTGATCTTGTCGTCGTTGTAACGTACGAAATGCTCTTTGATAACTTACAGGTAACAAGTTATATGTCTCTAGAATTGTTTGTTTGACAGCGTCATAACTAATGTACTTGGAAAATGGCAAAGCTGCAGTACAGGTTTGAGCTCTTCCCGTCAAAGCAGTATGCAACAATGTTGCCCAGTGCTTACGTGGCCAGTTCATAGCACGTGCCTGGTTCTCAAACACATCAAAATATGTGTCTAAGTCACTTTCAAAAAACTTAGGAACCATAGATGCAGCTTTCTGCACATTAAATGTGTCCTGTGATCTATCAGTCTGTTGTCTTAACAGACGAACATTTTCTCTTTGGAAATCTTCTTCGTTCAATTTCCTCTGTGCCTCTATTTGTGCAGTCTGCAACATAATGAGGCGTTCAAACCTCTCGAACTGTTCCTGAGAGACAGGACCAGTAGGTAATGGAGGAGTAAGGAATCTAACGTGGTCTGGACATTACTTAGGTCGGACACTTCGTCCAGCCGTCTCTAGAGAGTCTAGATGTGGTCTAGGATAAGTAGATACAGATGTATCATACACTGTACTAGTATTAGGCTGAGTCACCCAACCAGCTACACTCTGTACTATAGTGTCAGTGAGGCGGGAAGGTGTGAGCGAGAACTGAGCTACACTAGGCTCAGACACAAGGCTCACTTCTGCCTTAGTTGCTCCTTCTTCTAAGTAATCAAATAGGGTCATACTTCCTAATTGTGACACTAGGCTTTCTGAATCTGAATCATAATCAGACATCTCTGTATGAGCAGGAAACAATATATCTTTAATTAATGCTCTGACAGTTTCAGCTGTGTAATTCCTGTTATACGTCACACCGAGATACTTGGCTACTTGCCAACAAGTCTGAAGTTTTAATGTACTTAACTCAGACAAAGTCAGAGTATCAATTAACTGTTTCACTTTGGCATACATCACGAAAATAATTGTACTACGAGAGAGTGATTATGGGAAATTATAATCCTAATAGGAATTTTAGTGTTGGTTGTCTTAGAGTTAGAACTCATAAACAGTATTTCCATCTCCTTGGATCAAGAGACTCAGTCAGGTACATACATCCATCTGGTATGTTGTACAAGACTAAACTCAAAGTCTTCAGATTAGGAAAGTACTCAAAGTGTTTGATCATAGAGTTACTAGTATGTCAAACTGGACAATTTCTCCAACACCTTGGATCAAGAGATCCCGGACAGGCCCCCATTTGTTACAAAAAATGCGATTCTAAAAGCTTAGAGATCTCCAGTGAATACTAGAAAGGACTGCCCTTCTAGCATCCAGCCTGTTACTGGGTTTTCGTAACAAGTAGTCAGTATCCTTGTCCAATTATCCATTAAAATTCAGTATTATTCAATAGTGCTTCAGGATTACAACTGGTAGGCTACTAACTAGAGAAATTAAAATTTAATAAATTTATTAAGTCTAGAGGTATATTATCAAAGTAAATTAAATCAATCACAGTAATGAAAATAATATCAATCTCTCGAGTTCAATATTATTGTGCTGAAAGCACATATCACATTTATAATTCTTAAGTACCGTCTGGTACATTAACATTTAATAAGATATTACAAATATGTACAAGTGTGTATGTATGTGTGTAAGTGCTCTAAGTAGTTCGCTATGTCTCACGACTCGACTAGACTTAAGCAAGTGACTGACAAAGTCCTCACATAAACTAACTTCTTGACCGACTGGCAACCAGAACAGTCTGCTTGAACAATGAAAAGAATGCTAAGCCCAATAGCCATATAACAAGCGACTGCGACACAATCAGGATCAAGGAGATAATATAACGACACTAAGTAGGGACCATCAGCAGATCCTCCACAAAAGTTACAAAACTCCCATACTACTGAATCTAAGTTCAGCATAGGAAAAACCCGACTGTGACAATACACAGAAATCAGTACAAAATTAGGTCAGAAGCTATAGCTAAGGACCTGAGATGTTCAGAGTGTCTAAGCGACACACAACCTCAGTACAACGTCGAAAATCACTAAGTCTATACAAGGTTCTGTGAACAGAGTTCTACAGAACTAACAAGAATAATGAGACAGACAATCTGTCCAACCACCAAGAGAGTCTAGAGCAGACTCAATACTTTACGAGAGGTGAGGACACCCACCCCCCCTCGATCAGGTGATAGCCCCGTGGACAGCACAGCTCAGAAGCCGGCAGTATAACGAGCGACAAGCGATAATTACAGTAGTTTGACAATCAAGACTTGAACTGAGCACATATTATGTACATCCTAACAACATAAGTCAAATAAGAATATAAAGCAATATATTTACGATTTAGCTATTATCGCAAATATAAGCAATATGAAATTATATGAAAAGATAATATACATTATATATATACATAATAATCATTGTAACCCATTCAGGGGTTGCAACACCCTCCCAACAATCTTTTACCCCAGGATGCTGCCCACACAACTCCACTAATACCCAGGTACCTACTTGCTTGGTAGGTGAACGGGACACCTGATGTAAGGAAACACCCCTAAAGTTTCTACCCTTGCCAGGTCATGAGTCACCCTTATTCCTAATATATCTTCCTGTGGCCTAGCTGGCAAAGCTCTCACTTCACACACTGAGAGTCTGGCTTGGATTTGCGGTGGAAGTGGAAACTTTTGATGCATTTCTTTACACCCGTTGTCCTGCTACCTACCAAGTAGGTACCTGGGTGTTAATTGACTGGTGCGGGTCGCATCCTGAAGGACAAAATTATGGTTACAATGGAAATAAGACAGAGTCCATCAATGATGCACTGACTTTCTTGGGTTATTCTGGGTGGCTAACCCTCTGAGGTTAAAGATCTAAACAAATTCTTAACTGATTTTCACACAGTTGAGTTACTTAGTTGTTTTAAGGTTTATATAATAAGATATTACAAGGAGTGCAATTAAGTCATTAAGTTTTTTGAGTTACCCTGGTGGTTACCATGTATGATAATTTTTGTGTTACTCTGGTGGTTACCATGTATGATAATTTTTGTGTTACTCTGGTGGTTACCATGTATGATAATAAATAACAAAATGGCACAATACCGTGACTGGAACAATACACAAATAACCCACAAATAAAAGAGAGAAGCTTACGACGAAGTTTCGGTCCGACTTGGACCATTGACAAAGTCACACTAACAGAGGTGGAGCTCTGGTGGTTACTATGTATGATAATTTTTGTGTTACTCTGGTGGTTACCATGTATGATAATTTTTGTGTTACTCTGGTGGTTACCATGTATGATAATTTTTGTGTTACTCTGGTGGTTACCATGTATGATAATTTTTGTGTTACTCTGGTGGTTACCATGTATGATAATTTTTGTTACTCTCGTGGTTACTATGTATGATAATTTTTGTGTTACTCTGGTGGTTACCATGTATGATAATTTTTGTGTTACTCTGGTGGTTACCATGTATGATAATTTTTGTGTTACTCTGGTGGTTACCATGTATGATAATTTTTGTGTTACTCTGGTGGCTACTATGTATGATAATTTTTGTGTTACTCTGGTGGTTACTATGTATGATAATTTTTGTGTTACTCTGGTGGTTACCATGTATGATAATTTTTGTGTTACTCTGGTGGTTACCATGTATGATAATTTTTGTGTTACTCTGGTGGTTACCATGTATGATAATTTTTGTGTTACTCTGGTGGTTACCATGTATGATAATTTTTGTGTTACTCTGGTGGTTACCAAGTATGATAATTTTTGTGTTACTCTGGTGGTTACTATGTATGATAATTTTTGTGTTACTCTGGTGGTTACCATGTATGATAATTTTTGTGTTACTCTGGTGGTTACCATGTATGATAATTTTTGTGTTACCCTGGTGGTTACCATGTATGATAATTTTTGTGTTACTCTGGTGGTTACCATGTATGATAATTTTTGTGTTACTCTGGTGGTTACCATGTATGATAATTTTTGTGTTACTCTGGTGGTTACCATGTATGATAATTTTTGTGTTACTCTGGTGGTTACCATGTATGATAATTTTTGCGTTACTCTGGTGGTTACCATGTATGATAATTTTTGTGTTACTCTGGTGGTTACCATGTATGATAATTTTTGCGTTACTCTGGTGGTTACCATGTATGATAATAAATAACAAAAAGGCACAAAACCGTGACTGGAACAATACACAAATAACCCGCACATAAAAGAGAGAAGCTTACGACGACGTTTCGGTCCGACTTGGACCATTGACAAAGTCACACTAACAGAGGTGGAGCAGGACGGCTATATATAGGCAGGAAGAGGTGGTAGTAGTAGTTGTAGTAGTAGAGGTGGTACAACTACTACTACCACCTCTTCCTGCCTATATATAGCCGTCCTGCTCCACCTCTGTTAGTGTGACTTTGTCAATGGTCCAAGTCGGACCGAAACGTCGTCATAAGCTTCTCTCTTTTATGTGCGGGTTATTTGTGCATGTATGATAATTTTTGTGTTACTCTGGTGGTTACCATGTATGATAATTTTTGTGTTACTCTGGTGGTTACTATGTATGATAATTTTTGTGTTACTCTGGTGGTTAAGTGTTGACTTTGTGAGGTGTTAGCTGCTCAGGTGTTGACTGTGTTAGCAGCTCAGGTGTTGACTGTGTGAGGTGTTAGCTGCTCAGGTGTTGACTGTGTTAATTGCTCAGGTGTTGACTGTGTTAGCTGCTCTGCTGTTGACTGTGTTAGCTGCTCAGGTGTTGAATGTGTTAGCTGCTCAGGTGTTGACTGTATTATCTGCTCAGCTGTTGACTGTGTTAGCTGCTCAGGTGTTGACTGTGTTATCTGCTCAGCTTTTGACTGTGTTAGCTGCTCAGGTGTTTGACTGTGTTATCTGCTCAGGTGTTGATTGCATTAGCTGCTCAGGTGTTGACTGTGTGAGGTGATAGCTGCTCAGGTGTTGTGTGTCAGGTGTTAGGTGCTCAGGTGTTGACTGTGTTAGCTGCTCAGGTGTTGACTGTGTGAGGTGTTAGCTGCTCAGGTGTTGTCTGTGTCAGGTGTTAGGTGCTCAGGTGTTGACTGTGTTAGCAGCTCAGATGTTGACTGTGTTAACTGCTTGGGAGTTGACTGTGTTAGCTGCTCAGGTGTTGTCTGTGTCAGGTGTTAGGTGCTCAGGTGTTGACTGTGTTAGCTGCTCAGGTGTTGACTGTGTTAGCTGATCAGGTGTTGACTGTGTGAGGTGTTAGCTGCTCAGGTGTTGTCTGTGTCAGGTGTTAGGTGCTCAGGTGTTGACTGTGTTAGCAGCTCAGATGTTGACTGTGTTAGCTGCTCTTCTGTTGACTGTGTTAACTGCTTGGGAGTTGACTGTGTTAGCTGCTCAGGTGTTGACTGTGTTAGCTGCTCAGGGGTTGACTGTGTTATCTGCTCAGGTGTTGACTGCATTAGCTGCTCAGGTGTTGACTGCGTTAGCTTCTCAGGTGTTGACTGTGTCAGATATTAGGTGCTCAGGTGTTGACTGTGTGAGGTGTTAGCTGTTCAGATGTTGACTGTGTAAGGTGTTAGCTGCTCATATGTTGTCTGTGTCAGGTGTTAGGTGCTCAGGTGTTGACTGTGTAGCTGCTCAGGTGTTGACTCTGTTAGCTGCTCAGGTGTTGACTGTGTTAGCTTCTCAAGTGTTGACTGTGTTAGCTGCTCAGGTGTTGACTGTGTTAACTTCTCAGGTGTTGACTGTTTTAGGTGCTCAGGTGTTGACTATGTTAGCTGCTCAGGTGTTGACTATGTTAGGCGCTCAGGTGTTGACAGTGACAGGTGCACAGGTGTTGACTATGTTAGCTGCTCAGGTGTTGGCTGTGTTAGCTCAGGTGTTGACTGTGTGAGGTGTTAGCTGCTCAAGTGTTGACTGTGTTAGCTGCTCAAGTGTTGACTTTGTGAGGTGTTAGCTGCTCAGGTGTTGACTGTGTTAGCAGCTCAGGTGTTGACTGTGTGAGGTGTTAGCTGCTCAGGTGTTGACTGTGTTAATTGCTCAGGTGTTGACTGTGTTAGCTGCTCTGCTGTTGACTGTGTTAGCTGCTCAGGTGTTGAATGTGTTAGCTTCTCAGGTGTTGACTGTGTTAACTGCTCAGGTGTTTGACTGTGTTATCTGCTCTGGTGTTGATTGCATTAGCTTCTCAGGTGTTGACTGTGTCAGATGTTAGGTGCTCAGGTGTTGACTGTGTTACCTGCTCAGCTGTTGACTGTGCTAACTGCTCAGGTGTTGACTATGTTAGGTTCTCAGGTGTTGACTGTGTTAGTTGCTCAGGTGTTGACTGTGTGACGTGTTAGATGTTCAGATGTTGATTGTGTTTCCTGCTCAGGTGTTGATTGTGTTAGGTGCTCAGTTGTTGACTGTGTTAGCTGCTCAGGTGTTGACTGTGTTAGCTTCTCAGGTGTTCACTGTGTTAGCTGCTCAGGTGTTGACTGTGTGACGTGTTAGCTGTTCAGATGTTGATTGTGTTAGGTGTTAGCTGCTCATATGTTGTCTGTGTCAGGTGTTAGGTGCACAGGTGTTGACTGTGTTCGCTGTTCTTGTGTTGACTGTGTTAACCGCTCAGGTGTTGACTGTGTTAGCTGCTCAGGTGTTGACTGTGTTAGCTTCTCAAGTGTTGACTGTGTTAGCTGCTCAGGTGTTGACTGTGTTAGCTGCTCAGGTGTTGACTGTGTTAGCTGCTCAGGTGTTGACTGTGTTAGGTGCCCAGTTGTTTACTGTGTTAGCTGCTCCGGTGTTGACTGTGTTAGCTACTCAGTTGTTGACTGTGTTAGCTGCTCGTGTTAGCTGCTCAGGTGTTGACTGTGTTAGCTGCTCAGGTGTTGACTGTGTTAGCTGCTCCGGTGTTGTCTGTGTTAGCTGCTCAGGTGTTCACTCTGTTTGCTGCTAAGGTGTTGACTGTGTTAGCTGCTCAGGTGTTGACTGTGTTACCTGCTCAGGTGTTGACTGCATGAGGTGTTAGCTGCTCAGGTGTTGACTGTGTTAGCTGCTCAATTGTTGACTCTGTTAGCTGCTCAGGTGTTGACTGTGTTAGCTGCTCAGGTGTTGACTGTGTGTGGTGTTAGCTGTTCAGATGTTGACTGTTTAAGGTGTTAGCTGCTCATATGTTGTCTGTGTCAGGTGTTAGGTGCTCAGGTGTTGACTGTGTAGCTGCTCAGGTGTTGACTGTGGTAGCTGCTCAAGTGTTGACTGTGTTAGCTGCTCAGGTGTTGACTGTGTTAGCTGCTCAGCTGTTGACTGTGTTAGCTGCTCAAGTGTTGACTGTGTTAGCTTCTCATGTGTTGACTGTGTTAGCTGCTCAGGTGTTGACTGTTTTAGGTGCTCAGGTTTTTACTATGTTAGCTGCTCAGGTGTTGACTGTGTTAGGTGCTCAGGTGTTGACAGTGATAGGTGCTCAGGTGTTGACTATGTTAGCTGCTCAGGTGTTGACTGTGTTAGATGCTCACGTATTGACTGTGTTATCTGCTCAGGTGTTGGCTGTGAGGTGTTAGCTCAGGTGTTTACATTGTGAGGTGTTAGCTGCTCAGGTGTTGACTGTGTGACGTGTTAGCTGCTCAGGTGTTGACTGTGTTAGCTGCTCAAGTGTTGACATTGTGAGGTGTTAGCTGCTCAGGTGTTGACTGTGTTAGCAGCTCAGGTGTTGACTGTGTGAGGTGTTAGCTGCTCAGGTGTTGACTGTGTTAATTGCTCAGGTGTTGACTGTGTTAGCTGTTCTTCTGTTGACTGTGTTAGCTGCTCAGGTGTTGACTGTGTTAACTGCTCCGCTGTTGACTGTGTTAGCTGCTCAGGTGTTGACTGTGTTATCTGCTCAGGTGTTGATTGCATTAGCTGCTCAGGTGTTGACTGTGTTAGGTGATAGCTGCTCAGTTGTTGACTGTGTCAGGTGTTAGGTGCTTAGGTGTTGACTGTGTTAGCTGCTCAGGTTTTGACTGTGTTAGCTGCTCAGGTGTTGACTGTGTTAGCTGCTCAGGTTTTGACTGTGTTAGCTGCTCAGGTGTTGACTGTGTTAGCTGCTCATGTGTTGACTGTGTTAGCTGCTCAGATGTTGACTGTGTTAGCTGATCAGATGTTGACTGTGTGAGGTGTTAGCAGCTCATGTGTTGACTGTGTTAGCTGCTCTGTTGTTGACTGTGTTAACTGCTTGGGTGTTGACTGTGTTAGCTGCTCAGGTGTTGACTGTGTTAGCTGCTCAGGGGTTGACTGTGTTATCTGCTCAGGTGTTGACTGCATTAGCTGCTCAGGTGTTGACTGCGTTAGCTTCTCAGGTGTTGACTCTGTCAGGTGTTAGGTGCTCAGGTGTTGACTGTGTTAGCTGATCAGCAGTTGACTGTGCTAGCTGCTCAGGTGTTGACTATGCTAGGTGCTCAGGTGTTGACTGTCTTAGCTGCTCAGATCTGACTGTGTTAGCTGCTCAGTTGTTGACTGTGTTAGCTGCTCAGGAGTTGACTGTGTTAGCTGCTCAGGTGTTCACTGTGTTAAATGCTCAGGTGTTGACTGTGTGACGTGTTAGCTGTTCAGATATTGACTGTGTAAGGTGTTAGCTGCTCATATGTTGTCTGTGTCAGGTGTTAGGTGGTCAGGTGTTGACTGTGTTAGCTGCTCATATGTTGACTGTTTTAGCTGCTCAGGTGTTGACTGTGTTAGCTGCTCAGGTGTTGACTGTGTTAGCTTCTCAAGTGTTGACTGTGTTAGCTGCTCAGGTGTTGACTGTGTTGGCTGCTCAGGTGTTGACTGTGTTAGCTTCTCATGTGTTGACTGTGTTGGCTGCTCAGGTGTTGACTGTGTTAGCTGCTCAGGTGTTGACTGTGTTAGGTGCCCAGGTGTTGACTGTGTTAGCTGCTCCGGTGTTGACTGTGTTAGCTACTCAGTTGTTGACTGTCTTAGCTGCTCACGTGTTGACTGTGTTAGCTGCTCAGGTGTTGACTGTGTTAACTGCTCAGGTGTTGACTGTGTTTGCTGCTCCGGTGTTAACTGTGTTATCAGGTGTTGACTGTGTTAGCTGCTCCGGTGTTTGACTGTCTTAGCTGCTCAGGTGTTGCCTGTGTTAGCTGCTCAGGTGTTCACTGTGTTTGCTGCTAAGGTGTTGACTGTGTTAGCTGCTCAGGTGTTGACTGTGTTACCTGCTCAGGTGTTGACTGCATGAGGTGTTAGCTG